>NC_059181.1:75844773-76145216 GCF_019923935.1 Bubalus bubalis | reverse complement strand
ATCTGTAGATTACTTGTGGTGGTAGTCATTTTCACAATATTAATTATCCAGTCCAGGACATAGTATATCTCTCCATCTGTTTGTGTCATTTTTTTTTTTTCTTTCATCAGGTTCTTATAGTTTTTGGAGTACTTTTCTTTTGTCTCCTTAGGTAGGTTTAATCCTAGATATTTTATTATTTTTGTTGCAGTGATTAATGGGATTGTTTTCTTAATTTCTCTTTCTGATCATTTATTGTTAGTGTATAGGAATGCAGGAGATTTCTGTGTATTAATTTCGTATCCTGCAACTTTACAAAATTTGTTGAGGAGCTCTCATAATTTTCTGGTAGCATCTTTAGGGTCTTCTATGTATAGTATTATGTCATGTGAAAATAGTGACACTTTTACTTCTTTTTATATTTGAATTCTTTTATTTCTTTTTCTTCTCTGTTTGCTATGGCTAGGACTTCCAAAAATACATTGAATAAATTGATGAGTGTTGACATCCTTGTCTTGTTCCTGATCTTAGAGGAAATGCTTTCATCTTTTCACCATTGAGTATAATGTTACCTGTAGGTTTGTCATGCTGATGCTGCTGCTAAGTTGCTTCAGTCGTGTCCGACTGTGTGTGACCCCATAGATGGCAGCCCACCAGGCTCCTCCGTCCCTGGGATTCTCCAGGCAAGAATACTGGAGTAGGTTGCCATTTCCTTCTCCAAGGTTTGTCATATATCATGCTTATTATGTTGAGGTAGGTTCCTTCTATGCCAACTTTATGGAGACTTTGTCATAAATGAGTATTGAATTTTGTCAGAAACTTTTTCTGCATCTATTGAGATGATCATATGATTTTTATTCTTCAATTTGTTGGTGTGGTGTATCACATAATTTTGCATATACTGAAGAATCCTTTCACCCCTGGGATAAAGCCCACTTCATCATGGTGTGTGATCCTTTTAATATATTGTTGGATTTGATCTCGTAGTATTTTTTGAGAATTTTATGTCTGTGTTCATCAGTGATATTGGCCTGTAATTTTCTGATATCTTTGTCTGATTTTGTTATCAGAGTGATGGTGGCCTTGTAGAATGAGCTTGGGAGTTTTCCTTCCTCAGAAAATTTTTGGAAAGTTTTAGAAGGATAGAAGTTAAGTTTTCTCTAAATATCTTATAGAAATCACCTGTGAAGCCATCTGGTCCTGAACTTTTATTTGTTGGAAGTTTTAAAATCACAGTTTCAATTTCAGTACTTGTTGTTAGTCTGTTCTTATTTTCTGTTTCTTCTTGGTTCAGTCTTGGAAGACTGTACCTTTCTAAGAACTTGTCAGTTTTTTCTAGGTTATCCATTTTATTGACATAAAGTTGCTTGTAGTAGTCTCTTATGATCCTTTGTATTTCTGTGGTGTCTTTTGTAACTTCTCCATTTTTATTTCTAGTTTTATAGATTTCAGCCCTTTCCCTTTTTTCTTGAGGAGTCTAGCTACAGGTTCATCATTTTTTTTTAATATTTTCAAAGAACCAGCTTTTACTTTTCATTGATCTTTTCTATTATTTTCTTTGTCTCTGTTTCATTTATTTCTGCTCTGATCATTATGATTTCTTTCCTTCTACTAATTTTGGATTTTTCTGGTTGCTTTAGGTTTAAGGTTAGGTTGTTTGAGGTTTTTTTTGTTTGTTTGTTTCCTGAGGTTGTATTGTATTGCTGTAAACTTTACTCTTAGAACTGCTTTTGCTGCATCCCATAGGTTTTGGATTATTGTGTTTTCATTGTCATTTGTCTCTAGGTATTTTTTATTTCCTCTTTGATTTCTTCAGTGATCCATTGGTTGTTTAGTCTCCACATGTATGTGTTTTTTACAGTTTATCTTTCCCTGTAATTTGTTTCTAATCTCAATATTGTGGTCAGAAAAGATTGCTGATACAATCTCAGTTTTCTTAAATTACTGCAGCTTGATTTTTGGCCTAGTGTGTGATACATTCTGGAGAAGTTCTATGTGCACTTGAGAAGTGTACTCTGCTGCTTGTGTATGAAATGACGTAAGAATATTAATTAAGTCCATCTGATCTAATGTGTCATTTAAAGCCAGTGTTTCATTATTGGTTTTCTGTCTGGGTGATCTGTCCATTGGTGTAAATGGGTCATTAAAAAGTCATCCACTATTGTGTTACTGTCGATTTTCCCTTTTATGGTTATTAACATTTGGCTTATATATCAAGATGATCCTCAGTTTCTCTAAGTAGTGACGTTGAGAATTTTTTCATGTGCCTGTTGACCATTTGTATATCTTTGGAGAAATGTTTATTTGGGTCTGCCCATTTTTGATTGTTTGTTTGTTTGTTTTTATATTGAGCTGTTTGAGCTTTTCATATGTTTGGAAATTAAGCCCTTATTGGTGACATCATTTCAAATATTTTCTCCCATTCCATAGGTTGTCTTTTCAATTTGCTTGTGATTTTCTTTGCTGTGAAAAATTTCATGTGTTATTAGGATATGTTGCAGTTTCTTTAATTCTAATACAAAGGTAAATATATTGCCAAGAGAGGAATTTGTGACAGAGAACACATTTTGTCATCTTTTATGCCATTAAGCCTTTATTCCTATGCTGAGCTATGCTCAGTCATGTCCTACTCTTTTGTGACCCCATGAACTGTAGCTGGCCAGGCTCCTCTGTCCATGGGATTTTCCAGGCAAGAATACTAGAGTGGTTGTTGTTGCCTTCTCCAAAGGATCTTCCTGGCCCAGAGATCAAACGCAAGTCTCTTGTGTCTCCTGCAATGGCAGGTGGATTCTTCACCACTGAGCCACTTGGCCAATAAAAGTAAAAAGGAACTTAGTTTATAAAAGGTAGATTCAGGATTTAAACCAATTTTCAAGTCAATTATAATCTCACATGATGCCAGTGGGCAACATTTCCAGTTCTATTGCATCTTCCAAAATCTTAAGTTCCATTTGTGAATTGGTACTAATGAATGTAATACTTTTAGAAAACAGTTGGCCCACTGATCTAATTTGTGATCATTTTTAGCATTTATTCAGCAAGTTAGTTTGATGGAAAGGAATTAGAATTGGTCACAGAATAGGAAGGAGCATTTTACATAGAGATTCAAATTTTAATAGAAATATGACATGTTCTGGGTATGGTTTTGTGATTACTTTAACCCCTTAAGGTCTTGAAGCCTTTTTGCTCATGTACCCCTCAAACACTTAGAAGTTGGCTTATATAATTTTTCATAAGATTCAAATAATTACCAAGAATGTAGTTTCTAACAGTACAAATGTTGATGTGGCATAATAAAACAGTAACATCACCCCTTTAAATATATACAATGGAATTTAAGTATCAGAAATATTTGATTGCCACTATCACTCATTTCAAATAATTAATGGAAATAGATTTTTTAAAATTTTCTTAAGGCAGTAAGTTCAGTATTAAAAAAAAAACTGTCTTCTGGGTTCAGTAATTCAAATTATTATTTGTATAAAATTAATCAAGCTATCATAAATACATTACAGTTTTGATAAATGATTAAACACAAATTAAATTCCTTGAAATGCATTGCTTAGTAAAGTGGAAGTAGAGGAAGTTGAGTATCTAGACAATGACTTGCTTGGAGTTATTATTTTTGTTGCTCAGTCGCTCAGTTGTGTACAGCTCTTTACGACCCCATGGACTGCAGCACACCAGGCTTACCTGTCCTTCACCATCTCCTGGAGTTTACTCAAACTCATGTCCATTGAGTCGGTGATGCCATCCAACCATCTCATCCTCTGTCATCCCCTTCTCTTCCTGTCTTCAATCTTTCCCAGCATCAGGGTCTTTTCCAGTGAGTCAGCTCTTTGTATCAGGTAGCCAAAGTATTGAAGCTTCAGCATCAGTCCTTCCAATGAATGTTAAGGGTTGATTTTAGGATTGACTAGTTTGATCTCCTTGCAGTTCAAAGCACTCTTGAGAGTCTTCTCCAGCACCACAGGAGTTATTTTACCTTGTGAAAAGTCCTCTTGTATCTTTATACACATACCCGAAGTGACTTGCAGCACCTTCTACAAGAGATTATTACAATTACTCAACATCATTTAGTGACTAAGAGTGGGCATTCCAGAGGCAGACCATGTGGGCTTGAATTTCAGCTCTGAGCCTCAGCTCTTCCTTTTACTAATTGCATGACTTTGGGAGATCTGCTTAACTCCACTGTTAACTCTTACCTGTAAAATGAAAATAGTGATTGACTGTTGCATGGGTAAAATGAAATAATACATCAGACATGCTTAGGGTAGTGTCTGACATATAAAAGTTTGCTGTACAGTAAATTCTAGATAATCTTTTCAATTCTTTTGAGAATTTCATATAAGTATCTTAAAGTGTCTGTGAGCATTTCTCAGGCAGATTTAAATAATTTAAGGATTATCCACTAATACTTTCCTTACTTCTACCCTGGTCGGTCAAATAATTTTCCACATTTTGTACAAGAAGCTAGTAAAGTTTTCCTATGCATGTGTATGCATACATATATTTGTATGCGCACATATGTCTTCTTAAGACTGAATACTTAATGTCTACTCATGGCAGGGAAGCAAATTGTCTTTACCCACAAATATTTGTTAAACACCCATTGAAAAGTGAAAGTTATATTTAACAAAGAAGAGGAAAACTGACTCTAAAACTTGCTCTCACTAAAGACTTATGAGATGTATGAAGATTAATAAGCCAATTTTGAAACAAAAACACAACCTCTCTGATTTGAAATGAAACAGTAAATTCAAAGAGACCTAAACAAGAAAGTAATATAGATAACAGGAAAAGCAGGTAACAAGAAGCAGATAGAAAAAACAGTTGTTCATACCTTAAAATTGTAAATCGATTATTATTAATAATGTAGAATCTAAGCAGAATCAAGGTATATACATTAGCATTAAAGTTATGGGTGTCTTTTTCTTCTAAGAATTGTAATAAAACTTGTTAAGCACAAAATGCTAATCTGACGTTATTACTAGAAAATTTTGCTATCATTGCATGAACTGAACTCTCTTACATTGTTAGGAAACATAAGGATATATTTACTTGGTATATTTCTTTTATATATCCTGATTTATAGAACTAGTAGTTTACTATTAAGGTATTTTTTTAAATATACTTTATTTCCTCTAGTACACATTAATTGAATAGGAAAGAACTGGAAAATTAATAACTTTGATGTGAATATTAGTATTTTGAAGACTGAGATGGGAGACAGGACAATTTCTGTCGAGTGTTACATCAGAGATTTCTACCTTTATAGTTATATACTCTATTTAATTCAGAATTTATCTAGGGACTTTAAACTTCCCGCCAAAGTTATATAACAGTTGAAAATTTTTATTTCATTAGGAAATAAAATATTTCATTATTTTCATTAGGAATAATTTTGTTGTGAAGGTTGTTTACCTTTTGAAGTAATTAGTACCATATATCCTTCAATATCCCAGAACCAATGGGAATCGTTATTACATTCATATAAAAACATTGCTTAAATAGAATGGGTATTTTATTGGCCATACATAAGACAGAAACTTCTTTAGAATATCACTTTACTTGGTAAACCTGGAAAAAATACTACAAAATTTGATTTTAGCTCACATGGTTATTAAAGCCCCTCTATGCTTAGATATATTTAAAGAGAATTCTATTCTGATGTTACATTTCTGTTGTAAACTTTGAACTATCTTCCTGAGGTTTAAAAAAGTCTACTAGCCTAAAATAAACTTTTAGAAAAGAAGCACATGTACTTCTCTATTGGGGTTTTAGGAGCAGGAATGTCTCAGTTCTTATACTTTTCTCTAATATGTATTTTTTTCTTCCATAATTCTTTTCTGCCCTAAGCCCTTTACAGAACCACAAGAATTACTCCCATTTAGGGATCCCCTTAGTTCTTCCTTTCAGTACATAGACCCTTTTGTCCTGCCTTTACCCTATGTATTAATATGTAGGCCTTTAGGAATTCTAAGTGCCTTAGACTGCAGTATTTCACTTCTGTGAAGGGCCTTTTTGTACATGATATTCTAACCCAGACATTCTTTGAAGTCCAGGCCTCATGAATCTGTAAATGCAAAACAAAATGATTTGGAAATCCTGAAAATATTACAGACTGTTTTGACTTGCGCCATATTATAGACCTTTAAGTATATGTATGATTTAAACTAAGCTAACAGTATTCCCCAAAAGCTTTCTTAGAGAACCCTATAATGAATAGATGATTTGTTTTTAACTTATCAGTAAAGTTTGCATAAATGGTCTTTTTAGTCTGAGGAATATGAAGTGTGTTCTCAAAAGTAAATAGATAGTCCACATTTAGTCTTTTTTTTTTTTTATACAATATTTTGCTTAGCAATCCTTTATCCACCTTTGTTGGGAATGTTTTAAGAATAGCTTAAGCTCTTTCTATGAACACAGGTTTCCTAAGCTTTTTCACTGTACTGATTTGACAAAACCATCCACTGGTACTTCATGAGTCTCAATATGCTCTCTCTTAGTTAACATGTATTTTCGCTATACAGTTAACACACATAGCCTATTGCTTTGGTTTTCACATGCCCCCATCACTAGATTATAAACTTCTTAAAGGCAGGGGCCATGACTTATTTGATTCTCTTCCCCCATGGCACCAGCTTAGTGGCTTGAATATTAGTACACAGTGAAATTTGTGATATGCAGGAACTCAAAATATTTTTTTTTTAACAGATTTGGTTCATTTGACTTGTACATCTTCTAAAACAGCAAGAGAAGATTTAGAACCAGTTGTGCAGAAATTGTTTACTCCATATACCGAAACAGAGATAGGTAAGAACCATAATCAGTGATTCATGATATAAAGGTAATATGACCACTTTACTCTTCTTAGAGATGTCTTAAAGGTTTCTGTAGCCTGAACTGAAATCTGTTGTATTCAGCACCAGTACTTACATGTTTTCCTAGGATGATTAACCACATTCTCTTCCTAAAAATAGGGTAGTATCTGTAAGGATAAAGGAAAATATACATCTCACACACAGTGTATATATTAAGTGCAAAACTATACATTTATATGTGTACATACTTGCATAGAAAAAAACTGTCAGGAAATCTGTCAATCTTGGTGAAATTATAGGTAATATTTTTTTTTACTTTTCTTTATTTTATAGATGTTGTACAACAAGCATATATTCCTTTATCAGAACAAGTTTTCTTCATTTATTAAGGAAAAAAAAAACTTGGTTCGACTGAGAGATTAAACTATTAATTTGCAAATGCAGGAATCCTTCCTGACCAATAATTGTCTTTTAATGCATAGTATGTTAGTGATGTGATATTTAGTTTTCAAGATATATGTATCACTTTGCTACTTATTCATGGTGGAAAAATGCTTTCCAGCTATAAATTTTGTAACTTTTCTCCCCACATCATAGGGTAGTTCTTATAGATATGAATGGAGCAAATTTTAGTGAATCTTGTGTATAATTGATCAAAACGTAGCCTAATCGATCTTATTCATTTATATGAAGTGATGGTGATTTTCATTATAGGATTATCATGTCCAATTGAATTCTGGACAGTTTCCTCATTGATTCATATGTCTTCATTTTCTTCGAATGCTATGTTTGTTCAGGCAACAATTTATTTACTCCCTACTTATTGTGTTTCCTTTTAGTTCATCTCCTGTGTGTCTTGCTTGTTTTCTTTGCAGAGACAGTGCATAAAGGGGCATTTACAGAGGAAAACAAACTGATCCTTTCTGAGGAGCTAGTATCTGTATAATTAATTTCATTTTGAACTGCCTGAATCAAATCCTGCAACCTGAAAATTTATTTCACTTTAGTTTAGAATTTAATTTGTTCCATATTTACTTTAATTAAAAAATCTCATATAATTATTAGTATTATTGTTAAAAATTTGATTGCAGAGTTATGGTACACAACAATATTCTTAACTGTAATATGAAATCAGTTTTATCTTTGGCTTTAATTACCTTGCTTATAAAAACTCTGAATTCCTTCTTTTTTCTGAAGTTTTTCATAATTTTTTTGTAATTTCATTGTGTGGTGGTCTCAAATAATACACTAAATTTGAGTCTTGTCTCATTGCTCTTCACTAAATTAAATGCATATAGTTTTCTTTTTTAAAAGTCAAAATGGGGAAATTATATGTTCATTCCTTAGCAACTTCTAGCCATTTTAGATTTTTAAGCATTAATCTTAATGGTTAATATGATCCCATTTTGAAATGATGTATGGTTCAGAACATGAGTGAAATTCTTCAGTAAGAACTATGTGCTCAGAGGGGTCGTCAGGTGCACTGAGGCACTGAAAAGCTAGTTTTCACTGACACATAGGCCTTTTTATCATCAGGATGAGGTAGTGGTCATATTTTAATTAAAATGTCAGAACAAATACTGTTGGAGTTATTGAAAATGAATCACCAGATAAAGTGAGCACTGGGCCATGGCAGGTCAAAGAGGCAAAGTCACCTGGAGAAGAGAACTCAATTCATTTTCCTGCCTAAATGAGGAAGAAGGAACTTTATGAACAATATGAACTTTTAATACATTAAAGCACATTCTTCTCTATAGCAAAAGCCCCTGTTTTCATGGACTGGTGGCTTGTACTGTTAGTGTTTTAATTATCTTTATATTTCACAATGATATGAAACCTTATGCTTTAGAGCTTTATAAATATTTTGTCTTAAAGTAATCTAATACAGTTATGTAAAGTTTAAAAATAAATAAAATTAAAAAAAAATGTAAAAAAAAAAATAAATAAATAAATAAATAAATAAATTAAAAAAAAAAAGTGCATGCCAGAAGAATAACATTATTTAAGCTTATTTTCTTTTTATTCGAGTTCTATGTTCTGTGTAGTGCTTGTGTTTCATAAGCTTCCGTGAAAGTCAGCCTAGTCACTTTAATGAAGTTTATTTATTGTAAAATGTAATGTTCTCTTCTCAAACACAGTACTACTTTTCCTTTGTATCTGAGAAATTCAATGTCCTTGCCTTCTGTTGTCTCTCCTTCCTTGTTCATGTTTAAGGTATCAGCTGGAGCTCTTATCATATGCTATGCCTTAAAGAAGCATGTATACTAATACTTCCAAGAGCCCTACTTCCCAGGCCCTTTTAAGAACATCAGAGATCTCTAAATTCTTCCCTGCTTCACAGTGCAAGGACATTGCAGATGTTTTATGCTTAATAAACCTGATTCTATGGGTGAGAAAATGAGGTGATTGCTCACCATTCATAGGTGCAATAATTCTTCAATAATCCATGCATGTATGCATGCTCAGTCACTCAGTCATGTCTGACTCTTTGCAACCAAATGGACTATAGCCCGCCTGGCTTCTCTGTCCATGGAATCTTCGAGGAAAGAATACTGTACTGGGTTGGCATTTCCTTCTCCAGAGGATCTTCCCAACCCACGCATCAAACCCATATCTTCTGCATCTCCTGCATTGGCAGGCAGATTCTTTACCACTAGTACCACCTGGGAAGTCCCTAGATTCCATAATATCCTTCTAAGCACTGGTAGAATTTTCCTAAGTATTACTTATTTTACTCAGGAAATTAAGATTTTTCCATACAAACTGAAGCAGAAATTTCATTAGTACAGTATCTTCAAATGTGTGCCATGTAGTATCATGACTTGTACCATCTTCTTTCTCTTTTTCCCTCCATTGGGCACAACATGTGGAGTGTTACCTCATTCCATCTCGTCAGTTCCTATCTCAAAAAGCAGCACTGCCTAAAAACAGGAATTCCCCTTATAGATGTCATTTTGAAAAAGGTGGCAGATGAGGGTATTCAGAATTGCTGGACTGAGAAGTCAAATGCCTTATCTTAATTCCTTTTTGTATTTACTGTGTTCAGTCTAGGTGGTATCTATAGTAGTTTCCTACTCTCTTGGTCTCATGTTAGCCATGTTGCTAAAGTAGTTCACTCTCTCCCTAAACATGACAAGCAACTGTAGACTATTTGTTGCTTTTATTTGGTGTGCCACTGTTGATTTTCTTTGGGCTACTTTGTTCTGTACTTGCCTCAGTTTAATTTGTGCAAGATTTTATTCTAAATTACCTATTCCTTGTTTAGTCTTTGCACAATCTAATTGAAATGAGCTTTTACAGAAAACCAATTCTATTTCTGGCCAAGTGATGTATTCCTATCCAAACCTTGGCAGCTTTAATATTTTTTGACAGTTGTGCACTGCACAATTGCATGTTATTTTTCCAGCTCTCTGCCTTCAATCTGGCCTCAAAGAAAGATGAAGCAATTATGTTTCTTTCAGGCTTTTAAGGTCAAAGCACAATATCTCCCTTGTATCTAGACCATTTATCTTCAGCCTATGTTAACTTTTCATCTTCGTGGTTTCCTTTCAAAGCTTCAACCTCTATGAAGTTGCTTTCCTAAATTGATTGGATTATTCATTTTCCCTAACTTGTATTGAGTGAAGGCCCTCCTCTGAGCTGGAACTTTCATAAAATATAAGATAAGCTCTTTTAGTATATGCTTAGAAATGCAATGAGCAATATTAAGGGACTTCCAGATCTTAGCCCACTTTTCTGCAATGCTCCTAGAGTCTGGTTTCACAAGTGATAGGCACTATGTTTAATTATCTTCCTGTAACATTTAACGAAACTAAATTCACTAATAAACTTACTAAGAGCCATATGGTTTTTGCTGTGAAATATGAGTATCTTATGTTCCTTAATTTTGTTAGTAAGTAGTCTTTGCCATCTATTTTGTGCTTACACAAAGCTGGTGATACCTTAGACTCATAGATCTTGGCATTAGAAAGGGACGTCTTAAAGAATCACTTCATCCAGAGTTTCTGTGTCCTATCACATTAATAATTATGGATTATTCAGGATGAACAAGGAAAAGAACATATTTGGTATCCTTATAGTGGAGATATTTTGAGTTAAGTATAATAAATGGCTGTTTGTCCTGAATTGGGGGATGGGACATTCTTTTTAACTGAATACTACAATTAGCTAACTTTTCTACACTGATTATAAATTAACAAATAAGATTTAATTAACTAGATAATTATACCTTTAGAATTTTCTTTATGATTCCCATAGTTCCTCATGGTCTTGGGTAATTGTCATGTACATCCATTATTACCATTATACAAAATTTGAGTTTTTCTTCAAATTCAGGCTAAGAAAACACTGTAGTCAATAAATATATTAACAGTAATGTTTTCTGTTTTCAACCAAAGAAAATGTAATTATAACATTTCCAAAGAGGAGGGGCATAAAAATAATTATTAAGATAGCAAGGAATGTTGCTGTTCTGTTACCAAGTCATATGACTTTTCGCAACCGCATAGACTGCAGCACGCCAGGCTTCCCTATCCCTTACCATCTCCTGGAGTATGCCCAAGTTCATGTCCATTGAGTCAGTGATGCCATCCAGCCATCTAATCTTCTGTCCCCTCTTCTCCTTCTGCCCTCAGTCTTGGATGGCATCAAGGTCTTTTCCAATTAGTCATTTGTTCACATCAGGTGCCCAAAGTATGGGAGCTTCACCTTCAGCATCAGTCCTTCCAAAGAGTATTCAGGGTTGATTTCCTTTAAGATTGACTGGTTTGATCTCCTTGCTGTCCATGAGCTCTCAAGAGTCTTCTCCAGCACCACAGTTTGGAAGCATCATTTCACAGTTTGAAAGCAAGGAATAGGCTTTAGTTATTGAAATTAATAACTTTTTATAGCATATCATACTACCTGAAAACAGAATTAAAATTAGTTCAAGAATTACTCATTGAACATCTGTTGTATACTATGCTCTGTATTAGGGAACATGAAAATTCCAGAGAATTTTCCCTCAGTTCCTCCCCAACTGAAGGTAACTGTAATCTACTTCATATCTTTTCTTTATTAGCTAAGTGTCATACGCTTATTGGATCTTAGTTCCCCAACTGGGGATTGAACCTGGGCCATAGCAGTGAAAGCACCAAGTCTTAACCACTGGACTTTCAGGGAATTTCCCTACTCCCTGTCTATAGATTTTTCTCTTCTGGCCTTCTCATAGTCCTAGGTATAGTATTGACTTTATAATATTTTAAGTTGGTTTATCCATGTGAAACATAAGAAAATCAGTTTATGTTAACTTTTTACTTCACTGGCATAATTTAAAGTTGAATATGATCATAAGCACTTTGATACTGGTGATGAGAAATAAGAAAAGTCTAAGGAAATGTGATTGGATTTAAATCTAAGTAACTTACTGATAATCAAAATAATTTTTAAATCTAACTTGTCTTAGGTTGAAAAGCCATCATCGCTTGAAATATCAAATATACGTATTAGAGTGTTCATATGCAGATATACTTTTGTTGAAATACAAAGCTCTGATTTACTATAATGTATAGTTACAGCTTTGTTAGTAATTGGCTACATATTATAGTAATTGAGAGGTATGCTGTACTTTAGATATACATAAAATTTATGTTTACATTTAGAAAATGAAGAAATTGAAAAGCCAAGACTTCTATGGGGTCTTTACTTCAATATGAGAGATTCTTCAGATGTCAACAGGAACTCTTATAATGATTTACCATCAAACGTTTATGTCTGCTCTGGCCCAGACTGTGCTTTAGGAAATGATAATGCAGTCAAACAGGTAAGGCTGTTGGTCTTTCTCAGTTTTAGATTAAGAAGTTGGTGTGGTAGGGAAAGTGAATTGTTTTTTCCTCTAAGAGGTGGGAAAAAAGACTAAAAAAGCATCTTTATCATTTAATACCATCTCTGTAATTTGCTCCTAAACATTTTCTCTGAACAACAAAGCCACATTAAATATATTTTAAATGTAGTATCAAATATCGTCCTGGTCTTGAATATAATGATGAAATACAAGAGAATATTTATGAGTTCCATTTTGGGAATAAGGATAGAAGATCTTAGAAATACATATCCAGAAAATGAATTTATAATGCCAATATTCTAAAGAGACATTGCTTCTAATTTAAATTGTGGTCTATCAGTGTATTTTGAAATACATGAACTTTTTTCCTCTTTAAACTTGAGTCATTTCAAAAGGTGTGCAACTGGTAAGGCACACAAAATGTATTTTTTAAATGGCATTTTTAAGGCACATTCTTATCATGGAAAAGAACATAGTTTTTCACAGTAAACATGATTCCTTTAATGTTTTGACACAAGCTGGTGTCCAAAAGCTACTATAATAACTGCTGAGGAGTATGTTAAATCAAGGTTGAATTTGTGACAGCACTCCTGGGCAGGGCTATAAAGGTACAAGGTAGGTGACACAAAATGCCAAAAGTGAATTATGACTCTACTAAGCTGAATATTCATATGCATGTACAAATATACTTTTCTGCACTTGACCGAAAGAGAAGAGCAGAAAATACTGTTTTTGAGGCATAAGTCTAACCTTTTTACCAGTATAGTTAGTGCATCTATCTATTGAATCAATAAATGGATAATTTAACATTTTTCTAAGACTACAGGTGGAAATTTCATTCCCACTAGTGGCAAGGACCTTATAGGCACAAATGGCTTCTTTGAGCCTTTAATCTAATTTTTCAGCATAGCAGCAAGGCCATGACCCATACATTTACGGTTTTTTGCCAGATTCTTTGTTTTTAATCCTCAGAATCTAATGGTAATCCAGGATAATCATATTTAGTCAATGATAAGGAACAAAAACAGGAAGTCACATCTCTCATCCAATTTTTTGTTCTGTTAGTTTAATAGGAACCCAGAATAGTTCAATATCTACATTTATGGCTTAAAATGGCCCGGTCATTTTTGCTTTGATGTTCCATTTTTTTCCCAAGCAGAAATTACCAACAAGTTATCAGCCAGATAACTTTATTTATCAGTGAACTTTAATGTTTTTAACCAAAATAAAAAGCCTTAAATAAGGACTTAGTATACAAGTGCTAGTGTGATCTAAGATGTAAGCTAGAAGATTATAATTAAGCGATAATTTTATCATGAATTACTTTGCTTCCCAAGAAGATAGACTTGAGTACAATGTTACCACAGAAAAAAACAATAATGCTAGTTTGGGTGCTAATTATTATATGCTATGAATTATAAGTAGGCTTATATCTGTTATATAGCTTTTAACCTCAAATAAGTTTTAGGAGAAATATTATAATGCCTATGTTAAAGGGCATCAATAATAACTTTTAAAAATAGCCAGTTTATTCAGATAAACTGTGTTCTAATTCTAGTATATTATACTGTGTTCATCCCAAATGCTAATTGATGGCTTCTGCCTTCCAAATTGTCTATAAATATCAGAATATCACCTAAGTTTTGCCCATGTAGGAACATAAGCACTTGGAGATTTCCATTTTCCTTTTTTTTTTTTTTTTTTTTTAAGTAAAATGCTTTATTTTACTATTTGTCAAGTTTGCATCTACTGTTCTTATTTGTAAATGTATAGATGTTGAATAACATAGACCTGTCTCCCTTATGTTTATTTGAAGCTATGATTTGAAGACATTAAAAATAGGAAGTAATATGTGTTTAATACTCACAAGTTAAAGTTGTATGCAGGAGCATACCAAGACATTCTCGATTATGTAATTCTTTCTGTGACTTGCTAGTTTTGTGGTCTGTGTTCTATGTTTTTTCTGAACCTCACATAGATACTTCTTTTCTTATATAAGGAATGTTTCATTTACCCATGCATACTGATAAACAGACTGGTCTGTAGTCCCTGCTGGTCTATACTCCCAAGGCAGTGATAGCTCACTCCTCTTTCAGGTGTCCCCATTGCCTTGGAGCTGCCACTGCCTTGGGAACAAGAATAGTTAAATAGTGCTGTACTCTGTATTATACTTCAGGTGTGAAATGTGTTAAATTGGCTGATGCTGGACTGGCAGTATAACCACCATTAAAATATTGTTTGTATGGAGAGATCAGCAAATTGCTTATGACTTTTGGTGCATAATTTGTAAGTTGAAGATGAGCTTTCTTGGTTGTAAGAACTGTCAAGTTGCTCACATAGTGCAGTAGCATTTACTTTCTCAGCTATTGAGGGAGAGGGCAATTTTAGCTGTCATATTTCCTGAAGCTTCCATTTACTGTGCATTTTCTATATGCCAAGCACTGTCTTAAGCATTTTATATATATTATCTTATTTAGTCCTCACAACAACTCTATGAGGTAAGTATCTGTTGCATCCCCATTTTAAAGATGAGGAAATTAAAGCCCAAAGAGGCTAAATAACTTGGCCAAAGATCACATAGCTGGTAAATTTTGACCCAAGATTTAACCTCAGGTCTGTTGGACCCCACTGCTTGTACACACATGTAGTGTACAGTGCTTTCATCTTGTTAATGTAGATGCATCCTAAATACATTAAACTGCTAGACTGACAAAATATTTGTTTTTAGACTTCCTTGTAGCTCAAATGGTAAAGAATCTGCCTACAATGCAGGAGACCAAGGTTTGATCCCTGGGTTGGGAAGATCTTCTGGAGAAGGGAATGGCAATCCACTCCAGTATTCTTACCTGGAAAATCCCATAGACATAGAAGCCTGGTGGGCTACAGTCCACAGGGTCACAAAGAGTTGGACATGACTGAGTGACTAACACACACAATGTTAAGTAAACATTAGGAATATCTAAACTACTCAGCTTTTTTTCTCTATACTTCCCAGTACAAGGAAACTAAGTCACAATATAATTAGCCCTTTTAAATTATTTTAACTACATGAAAACCTTTACCCTTTAAGCTTACTTCTGGCTTTAAAAGGACGAGGAAGATTAACAGTTGACAATTAAGTACTCTGAACCAACCTCTTTGTATAACTCTCAGAATTGTGGCTTAGTTGGCAAATGAAATGAAACACACCAAGAAGCTTCCAGAAGACCTTCCAGAAAGTGATGGCGCTAAAATGTTCCAGCAGTTGGAAAGAGAGGAGAAACTTGGGAAAGGCCGGAGTCTGGCCGTGGGAAATTGGCAACAACAGGGGCCAGTGGCAGATGGGTTAAAGGGGGATTTCCACATCAGGTAGTGTACAAATAAGGGCAGGACAGCAAAACCTGCAGTTGGTTGGCAGTCTTAGGACACATGTTGTTCATGACAGGAATATACAGAAACAGATTGAGTGGGATCCAGCCACGGAAATTGGGGTTCAGCGGAATCTATCCTATAGAGAGGTGGCAAAAGAGAGACAAGGTGTAAGATACAAAGGAACTGGAGTAGAAGTAAAAGAAAATAATGATTATAGTATTTATATTCAATATTTGCACAATATACAATTTATAAAATTCTTACATTTATATATATCCTTACATGTATAGCTACGTGTGTGTGTGTGTGTGTGTATGTAAACTGTATTGTAGAGATGTTGGATATAAATATTACAACATACATTACATATATGTACATACATATGTATACATCATATATATATAGAGAGAGAGAGAGAGATTTTATTCCATGCCTGGCATTACGGATTCAGAGTTAATTAAAACCTAGTCATCATTCCTGGGTGAATCACTATGTGGTAAAGGAGAAAATACTTTGGCCACCTCATGTGAAGAGTTGACTCATTGGAAAAGACTCTGATGCTGGGAGGGATTGGGGGCAGGAGGAGAAAGGGACGACAGAGGATGAGATGGCTAGATGGCATCAACGACTCAATGGACATGAGTTTGGGTGAACTCTGGGAGTTGGTGATGGACAGGGAGGTCTGGCGTGCTGCAGTTCACGGGGTCACAAGGAGTCGGACACGACTGAGCGACTGAACTGAACTGAACTGAACTGAAAGGAGAAAAACATATAAACAAATGACATTGCAGTGTGGTATATGCAATAAAAGAATGATATCGGGACTTCTCTGATGGTCCAGTGGTTAAGACTGCATTTCCAATACAGGGAGTGCAGGTTCAATCCCTGGTTGGAGAACCAGAGATTGAAGATCCCACACGCTGCATGGTGAGGCCGTAAACAAATAAACAAAAGAATAGATTAAAAAAAAAAAAAAGAATGATATTGAAAGTACAAAGGTAAAATAAAGGAGCCACAAGTTCTATCTAGGAGTCAGAGAACCTTACACAGAAGGATATAAAAGATGAGTAGCAATTTTTCATCCAAATGGAAGACAATCAAATTGAAACATTCCATACATTATAGCATTTGCACCAGCCTAGGCTGTAAACATCATAGTTTAAGAAGTCAGTTCAGTCACTCTATTGTGTCCGACTCTTTCTGACCCCATGGACTGCAACACTCCAGGCCTCCCTGTCCATTACCAACTCCCGGAGTTTACTCAAACTCATGTCCACTGAGTCGGTGATGCCATACAACCATCTCATCCTCTGTCATCCCCTTCTCCTCCCGCCTTCAATCTTTCCCAGCACCAGGATCTTTTCCAGTGAGTCAGTTCTTCGTATCAGGTGACCAAAGTATTGGAGCTTCTTCAGCATCAGTCCTTCAAGTGGATATTCAACACTGATTTCCTTTAGTATGGACTGGTTGGATCTCCTTGCAGTCCAAGAAACTCTCAAGAATCTTTTCCAACACCACAGTTCAAAAGCATCAATTCTTTGGCACTTAGCTTTCTTTATAGTCCCAATTCTCACATCCATACATGAAGAGAAGACTCTATACATGGACATCACCAGATGGTCAACAACGAAATCAGATTGATTATATTCTTTGCAGCCAAAGATGGAGAAGCTCTATACAGTCAGCAAAAACAAGACCAGGAGCTGACTGTGTCTCAGATCATGAACTCCTTATTGACAAATTCAGACTGAAATTGAAGAAAGTAGGGAAAACCACTAGACCATTCAGGTATGACTGAAATCAAATCCCTTATGATTATACAGTGGAAGTGAGAAATAGATTCAAGGGCCTAGATCTGATAGATAGAGTGCCTGATGAACTATGGAATGAGGTTCGTGACATTGTACAGGAGACAGGGATCAAGACCATCCCCATGGAAAAGAAATAAACAAAATGGCTGTGTGGGGAGGCCTTACAAATAGCTGTGAAAAGAAGAGAAGTGAAAAGCAAAGGAGAAAAGGAAAGATATAAGCATCTGAATGCAGAGTTCCAAAGAATAGCAAGAAGAGATAAGAAAGCCTTCCTCAGCGATCAATGCAAAGAAATAGAGGAAAACAACAGAATGGGAAAGACTAGAGATCTCTTCAAGAAAATTAGAGATACCAAGGGAACATTTTATGCAAAGATGGGCTCAATAAAGGACAGGAATGGTATGGACCTAACACAAGCAGAAGATATTAAGAACAGATGGCAAGAATACACAGAAGAACTGTAAAAAAAGATCTTCATGACCCAGATAATCACGATGGTGTGATCACTGACCTAGAGCCAGATATCCTGGAATGTGAAGTCAAGTGAGCCTTAGAAAGCATCACTGTGAACAAAGCTAGTGGAGGTGATGGAATTCCAGTTGAGCTATTTCAAATCCTGAAAGATGATGCTGTGAAAGTGCTTCACTCAATATGCCAGCAAATTTGGAAAACTCAGCAGTGGCCACAGGACTGGAAAAGGTCGGTTTTCATTCCAATCCCAAAGAAAGGCCATTCCAAAGAATGCTCAAACTACCGCACAATTGCACTCATCTCACACGCTAGTAAAGTAATGCTCAAAATTCTACAGGCCAGAATTCAGCAATATGTGAGCCGTGAACTTCCTGATATTCAAGCTGGTTTTAGAAAAGGCAGAGGAACCAGAGATCAAGTTGACAACATCCGCTGGATTATGGAAAAAGCAAGAGAGTTCCAGAAAGGCATCTATTTCTGCTTTATTGACTATGCCAAAGCCTTTGACTGTGTGGATCACAATAAACTGTGGGAAATTCTTCAAGAGATGGGAATACCAGACCACCTGATCTGCCTCTTGAGAAATTTGTATGCATGTCAGGAAGCAACAGTTAGAACTGGACATGGAACAACAGACTGGTTCCAAACAGGAAAAGGAGTACATCAATGCTGTATCTTGTCACCTTGTTTATTTAACTTATATGGAGAGTACATCATGAGAAACGCTAGACAGGAAGAAACACAAGCTGGAATCAAGATTGCCGGGAGAAATAGCAATAACCTCAGATTTGCAGATGATACCACCCTTATGGCAGAAAGTGAAAAGGAACTCAAAAGCCTCTTGATGAAAGTGAAAGTGGAGAGTAAAAAAGTTGGCTTAAAGCTCAACATTCAGAAACCTAAGATCATGACATCTGGTCCCATCATTTCATGGGAAATAGATGGGGAAACAGTGGAAACAGTGTCAGACTTTATTTTTCTGGGCTCCAAAATCACTACAGATGGTGACTGCAGCCATGAAATTAAAAGACACTTACTCCTTGGAAGGAAAGTTATAACCAACCTAGATAGTATGTTCAAAAGCAGAGACATTACTTTGCCAACAAAGGTACATCTAGTCAAGGCTATATTTTTTCCTGTGGTCATGTATGGATGTGAGAGTTGGACTGTGAAGAAAGCTGAGCACCGAAGAATTGATGCTTTTGAACTGTGGTGTTGGAGAAGACTCTTGAGAGTCCCTTGGACTGCAGGGAGATCCAACCAGTCCATTCTGAAGGAGATCAGCCCTGGGATTTCTTTGGAAGGAATGATGCTGAAGTTGAGACTCCAGTACTTTGGCCACCTCATGCGAAGAGTTGACTCATTGGAAAAGACTCTGATGCTGGGAGGGATTGGGGGCAGTAGGAGAAGGGGACGACAGAGGATGAGATGGCTGGATGGCATCATTGACTCAATGGACATGAGTCTGGGTGAACTCTGGGAGCTGGTGATGGACAGGGAGGTCTGGCGTGCTGCGATTCATGGGGTTGCAAAGAGTCTGGCACTACTGAGCGACTGAACTGAACTGATACATGACTACTGGAAAAACCATATCTTTGACTAGATGGACCTTTGTTGACAAAGTAGTGTCTCTGCTTTTTAATATGATGTCTAGGTTGGTCATAACTTTTCTTCCAAGGAGTAAGTGTCTTCTAATTTCATGGCTGCAGTCACTATCTGCAGTGAATTTGAAGCCCAAAAAAAATAAAGTCTGTCACTGTTTCCATTGTTTCCCCATCTATTTGCCATGAAGTGATGGGACCAGATGCCATGATCTTAGTTTTCTGAATGTTGAGTTTTAAGCCAGCTTTTTCACTCTCTTCTTTCACTTTCATCAAGAGACTCTCTAGTTCTTCTTCACTTTCTGCCATAATGGTGGTGTCGTCTGCATATCTGAGGTTATTGATGTTTCTCCCAATAATCTTGATTCCAGCTTGTGCTTCCTCTAGCCCAACGTTTCTCATGATGTACTCTGGGCATAAGTTAAATAAGCAGGGTGACAATATACAGCCTTAACGTACTCCTTTTCCTATTTGGAACCAGTCTGTCTTTCCATGTCCAGTACTAACTGTTGCTTCCTGACCTGCATAGAGATTTCTCAGGAGGAAGGTCTGGGGGTCTGGTATTCCCATCTTTTTCAGAATTTTCCACAATTTGTTGTGATCTACACAGCCAAAGGCTTTGGCATAGTCAACAAAGCATAAGTAGATGTTTTTCTGGAACTCTTGCTTATTTGATGATCCAGCAGATGTTGGCAATTTGATCTCTGGTTCCTCTGCCTTCTAAATCCAGCTTGAACATCTGGAAGTTGATGGTTTACATACTGTTGAAGCCTCCAATAAACAGGTAATAGTGTGTAGCAAAATGTCTGAGAAGCAGAGATGAGGTGAAGTAGAAGATGATGAGAACAGAGAAGATAGGCCTGAAGTGTTTCGTTCGCCATAATCATCTTGGATTTTTATCCTATTCAGTTCAGTTCAGTTCAGTCGCTAAGTCGTGTCCGACTCTTTGCGACCTCATGAATCACAGCACACCAGGCCTCCCTGTCCATCACCAACTCCCAAAGTTCACTCAAACTCACGTCAAATCGAGTCAGTGATGCCATCCAGCCATCTCATTCTCTGTCATTCCCTTCTTCTCCTGCCCCCCATCCCTCCCAGCATGAGGGTCTTTTCCAATGAGTCAACTCTTCACATGAGGTGGCCAAAGGATTGGAGTTTCAGCTTTAGCATCAGTCCTTCCAATGAACACCCAGGACTGATCTCCTTTAGGATGGAATGGTTGGATCTCCTTGCAGGCCAAGAGACTCTCAAGAGTCTTCTCCAACACCACAGTTCAAAAGCATCAATTCTTTGGCACTCAGCTTTCTTTAGAGTCCAACTCTCACATTCATACATGACCACTGGAAAAATCATAGCCTGACTAGATGTACCTTTGTTGGCAAAGTAATATCTCTACTTTTCAATATGCCCTGTAGGTTGGTCATAACTTTCCTTCCAAGGAGGAAGCGTCTTTTAATTTCATGGCTGCAGTCACCATCTGCAGTGATTTTTGAAGCCCAAAAAAATAAAGTCTGACACTGTTTCCACTGTTGCCCCATCTATTTGCCATGAAGTGATGGGACCAGATGTCATGATCTTAGTTTTCTGAATGTTGATCTTTAAGCCAACTTTTTCACTCTCCACTTTCACTTTTATCAAGAGGCTTTTTAGTTCCTCTTCACTTTCTGCCATAAGGGTGGTGTCATCTGCATATCTGAGGTTATTGATTTTTCTCCCGGGAATCTTGATTCCAGCTTGTGCTTCTTCCAGCCCAGCGTTTCTCATGATGTACTCTGCATAGAAGTTAAATAAGCAGCGTGACAATATACAGCCTTGACTTACTCCTTTTCCTGTTTGGAACTAGTCCAGTCCATGTCCATGTCCAGTTCTAACTGTTGCTTCCTGACATGCATATAGGTTTCTCAAGAGGCAGGTCAGGTGGTCTAGTATTCCCATCTCTTTCAGAATTTTCCACAGTTTGTTGTGATCCACACAGTCAAAGGCTTTGGCATAGTCAATAAAGCAGAAATAGATGTTTTTCTGGAACTCTCTTGCTTTTTCCATGATCCACTGGATATTGGCAATTTGATCTCTGGTTCCTCTGCCTTTTCTAAAGCCAGCTTGAACATTGGAAGTTCACGGTTCTCATATTTTTGAAGCCTGGCTTGGAGAATTTTGAGCATTTCTTTCCTAGCATGTAAGATGAGTGCAATTGTGTGGTAGTTTGAGCATTCTTTGGCATTGCCTTTCTTTGGGATTGAAATGAAAACTGACCTTTTCCAGTCCTGTGGCCACTGCTGAGTTTTCCAAATTTACTGGCATATTGAGTCCAACACTTTCACAGCATCATCTTTCAGGATTTGAAATAGTTCCACCGGAATTCCATCACCTCCACTAGCTTTGTTCATAGTGATGCTTTCTAAGGCCCACTTGACTTCACATTCCCGGATGTCTGGCTCTAGGTCAGTGATCACACCATCGTGATTATCTGGGTCATGAAGCTCTTTTTTGTACAGTTCTTTTATGTATTCCTGCCACCTCTTCTTAATATCTTCTGTTTCTGTTAGGTCCATACCATTTCTGTCTTTTATCGAGCCCATCTTTGCATGAAATGTTCCTTTGGTATCTCTGATTTTCTTGAAGAGATCTCTAGTCTTTCCCACTCTGTTGTTTTCCTGTATTCCTTTGCATTGATCGCTGAGGAAGCCTATTCTTTGGAACTCTGCATTCAGATTCTTATATCTTTCCTTTTCTCCTTTGCTTTTTGCTTCTCTTCTTTTCACAGCTATTTTAAGGCCTCCTCAGACAGCCATTTTGCTGTTTTGCATTTCTTTTCCGTAGATACCTGTCTCCTGTACAATGTCACAAACCTCTGTCCATAGTTCATCAGGCACTCTGTTTATCTGATCTAGTCCCTTAAATCTATTTCTCACTTCCAAATTTGATTTAGGTCTAGAAGAGTTGTGAGCTAGAACCCGATTGCTTAGCAGGTGAGGAATCTGTCTGCAATGTAGGAGACAAAGGAGACATGACTACCATCCATGGGTTTGGAAGATCCCCTGGCGGAGGGCATGGCAACCTATTCCAGTATTCTTGCCTGGAAGTTCCCGTGTCATAGAACCCTGGTGGGGCACAATCCATGGGGTTGCAAATAGTCGGACACTACTGAGCAACTAAGCACAAGGCATAAACAGAATTTCATTTTCCATTGACCCCTCTGAGGGCAGCATAAAGATGGATTACACAGGAGAATCCTAGAGACAAATTGACTAGTCCAGTTCTGAGATGTTGCAGTTGTCCCAGGGAAAGATGGTGCATGTCTGGTCTGTGTCTCTAAGAACAGATGGAGTCAAGAACTAAAAAAAAATATCAATAGGATTTGGTGATTGCCTCCAGAGAGTGAAGGGGAAGAAGAACTTCTTCACGTAGACTAGATAGAGATAAAAGACAAAATGACCATTAGAGTAAAGTGTGAGGTAGAGGCTCTGTCTGGCACCAGTCCTCCTGTTTCTATAGACTAAGTGTCTCCTTCAAAGATGTATATAATGTGATCCCTGGGTGGAAGCAAGCAAAGCAGGCATTTCAAATGTTTAATTTGAAAATAACCATAGTTAAATGGCAGGTCCAAAAATATACCCTTGAATTATACTTAAGAAGGAAAGAAACTGTTCTATTTACTGGATGCAGGAGTATGCAATTATAGATGGCCAGCTAGCAAATGGTTTTGATTTTGCAACCCATATAATGTATTTTGCAGATACTTGACTCCACCATTGCAGTGCAAAAGCAGCTATAGATAGATAAATGAGAGTGACTGTGTTCCAATAAAGCTTTATTTATGAAAACAGACAACAGGCTGGATCTGGCCTGTGGGCCATAGTTGTCAACTCCTGGCCCAATAGATGACCTTGTGTGTACATTGTGACAGAGGGTTAAAGTGGTACAGACAGACATTGTAAACTTGAAAGCAAAACAACCATATATATTAAAACCCTTTAATGACTTTCTTTTACCAGTAGGGTAGCATGCAAGCTACCTAACTTGGCAGGGACCCCTATCTAACAAAGAAATGTATTCATTTAAATAAAACTAGAAATATGTTTAGAATAGAATAACAATGCTACTTGCCACATTTACATTCTTGTATGTGTGTATATATTTGTTGTTTTTAATTAAGATCACGTTTACTTTCATATTCTCTTACCCTGCCAGACTAAGCTCAGCTTAAATCTCGACATTTTAATTTCTGTTATTATTAATAACAGTGATAGCAGTTACCATATAAAGAAGCTTATGCTCTTCTATGCTGTAGACAAAGAGAGCAAGGCTCAGACGCTAATTAAACTTTCCCTAGATCACATCACTACTGCATTTGGCATGGTTTTCTATTCAGAGTCCATAGTCTTGGATTATGTAATACTCCTCAAAGCAGAGGGAAGAAAACTAGAAAAGCAAATAGTTGAACAATGAACAATGTTCTTGATTTGAACAGTTGTTAAAATGGTATATGCTAAATTAGACTACAGATATCACAGATAAGCTCTATTAAGAAATTATATAAAGAATATTAAAGGACATTTTATTTCTATTGACTCGTAGAATAAATGACCTTAAAGTCTTGACTGGGCACCTGATCAAGTACTGATATACTTGAAGGGTGGGTCTGAATGAATGTATTTGAGTTCTGAAAGCAGACTTTAGAAGTTTATGTATGCTGTGTAAAGTTCTGTAACTTAATGATTATAAGGATGATACTTCATTTTTTAAATTGTTCCAAAAAGGTTCATACATTTTAAGTTAGTGTTCAAAAACTATTGTGCCCTTTCTTCCCTGGCCAGGCTGAAGCACTTTTCCAACAAATCTGCCCCAACGAAGACTTCTGTCCTCCCCCACCGAATCCTGAAGACATTATCCTTGATGGAGACAGTTTACAACCAGAGGCTTCAGAATCCAGTGCCTTACCAGAGGCCAGCTCAGAGACTCCCAAAGAAAGCTCAAATCTGAGAAACCCAGAGGAGCCCTCTAAATAATGAGTATATACCAAACTGGATACCACACTGTGGAAAATCCTCCTAGCCTGAGAGTCTTCTTGATGGAAGAACTGTTTGAAAAATGTTACAAAACAGCAGCCAGTTAACATGCGGAATTACCAATAAAAACAGTAAAAGATATCCAAAAGGGGATTTTCCTTAAAGAGGACATTCTAAGACCACAAAACACTTTGTAAAGCACATTGACTTGCCTGCTTTAAGATACCAAACCTGTGGAATTAGCAGATAAAAATTATAAAGTGGATTGATTCCCAAAACTACAGCTATGTTTATGAAAGTGATCCTATGCATTATTAATAATTCTGTGGTATTAGGACAGTTTTTCCTGCCACTTTGCTTGAAAGCCACATATTTGGAATTGGCTCACAAATTTCCTTTGATTATTTGAGTTATATTTTCTTTATGGGTGTGCGCATCGTGACACAAATGATGAAAGTACATGTAGATATAGTTGAAAAAATTAAAGTGTTGTAATCCAAGCAGGAGCCTATGTTTGAAATAGAGGTTTGTTTTGTTCTCTATCTTGAGGAGAATTGAAGACACTATATTAAAGTAGACACTTTTACAAACAAGTCATGAGTCCCTTACTCAGTGTTTTGTTTTGTTTTTTTTTAAATGTTAATAGTATTTGTATTTGAGTCCTGAACATTCTACGAAGCTCAGTACTAGAGAAATGAAAGGAAAGATTTGAATAGGCTCCTTTGGTGTTTGGAAATTCTTTCTAGTTGAGTACCTGGAGCACTAACCTGATTGTCTATGGACCTAATTTCATCCTAGCTATGCTGATATTAGGCAAATATGATGATGATATTTGCAAATTGCCTAATATGATGATATTAGGCAAATTGTTTACTTTCTGCACCTCAGTTTCTCCACATGACTACTGTATAAGAATTATTTTGAAGATATATGCAGTGCTATCCTTAGAATGATTTTTCTGGAATAAAAATTTTTTCAGAAATTTCTCATTGACTTGGGGGTGAATATCAGATCTCATGCAGCAAATAAGTGCTTTAGGCTTTTAAAATAAAAATCTATTTCTTAAATTAGTATTTAATATTCTTATAGAAAAGTAAACAAAGTAACATATAGAATTATGGTTTTAAATCTTAATAAGGAAAACTCTCTATAAACTCTTCATATTCCTTTTCTAGTAATTAGACCTGAAACCACCAATGATTCTAAACAGAATATGACAATTGATAAACCCTAATATGCACTTAACATAAAAATATAAGGGCTGTGAATAGACAGCAAATCTAGGTACAGTGAGTGCCTGTATTAAAATCTTTCCAAATGCTGAGCTCTGATGGTTTCCCTTCTTTGAGCAATAGTTTGGACTTAACAACTTATTTGAATAAATAAATTCATTGAAAGAGTATTGTCATGCACTCTGGCCTGTATTGCTGATCAGAAAGCCATGGCTACAGTAGAAAGCACATAGTTCTTACATTCTTCAGCTGTAGCAGGGCTTTGACCTCTCCAGATTTCAGCCGGCTCTTTAAGGTCACAGACTCATGAGAAATGGAAAGAATGTAGCTCTTGCCTCAACTTTTAACCCCCCAGCAGGGTTTAAATTCAGCAGATATAGCTGAATCCAGAGGAAAATCTTCCAAGCCTCTCAGGCTACTCCTAACCCCTCTCCCCATTGCACAGCCTTTACCCTATCTCTTTAATCCCCTCTATCCCTCTCTTCCCTTTTTATAATGTTATACAAATCAGGGACAATAGAATTACATTATAACCTACTTTGTTATGTGGATTCAGATCTGTCTTAAATTATATTTCCTGAAACCCAACTATAGCATGTGCTAAATGCACAATGTACACCTATAAGCACTGGGTATTGGTCCTGCCCTGCAGTACCAGCAATATAAAAGGTTCCACTATATGAGAGCATTGAGTTTGAATACAAATGCAGTAAGCTGCACCAATTAAAATATTGTACTTTATTATAGTCTTATACTTTGTTATAGTCTTAGAGTTAAGGCCTCTTGATACATCATGCACACTTAAGTAAACAGCCAATCAGGGTAGACCCAGAATAACTAGAAAAATTCTGATAGCTTTACTACAGTTCTCTGAACAATGAAGGATACTCTGTGGTATCGTGGCCCAATCTATACTGTACCCTATTTCATCCATTAGCCAGTATCAGAATTTCTCTTCTGGATTATTTATTAATACTGTTGAAATGTTTAAAAGCTCCTGAATATCATTAGTTATGATTAAGATAATACACAGCTGTTTAAAACTTTGTGTTAGAAAACTTTAGATACTTCCTCTTACCTCAGAATATAATAGAAATTATTCTAAAAACATTCTTTTCAGCTGTCTTACTGCAAATACTTGTTTTCATAGCTTTAAAGAAAAGCCTTTCGGTTTTATTGTAAAACCGTAAGCATGAAGTCATATGAATAAAATTTAGATGTTTGTACATGATGCAGAAATTTCATTTGCTAATTTTAAATTTTGAAAATTGCTGTTATCAAAGAATTGTTATTCCTGTATTTAAAATGTTTGTGTTATGCATGCTTCTTATTAGCCAAAAGTGATAATACCATTCAGTTTAGTCATCAATATGAAAACAGATTACTAACCCTATGTTGCTACTGTATTTTTGTCTAGTTGGTATGCCTGCCCAGAAAAAAAAAAAAAAAAAAAATATATATATATATATATATATATATATATATATATATATAAAGTAAACATATATTTTTCTACAGGAAAACTGAGTTATAATTTTCCCATCTGCTATTATACTTAGCTGCTTATAGAAAAATGGTCATGTTAATGGTTAACTTTTGGAATAGTAATTTCTGAGATTCGCAGCCCTCTGCCCAAAATAATGAGCATGCTAATGATTAACTTCTGTCACAGCTATAGTTCTGGAGAAAGCAAAGTATGTCTAAAGTCCTAAAAACCTCAAAAAAAATTTTTTGTTGAAATTTTATTGCTAAATAGTAATGATCCTTTAAAGCAATTTTCTTACAGATAAGTATTTATTGCCATTAGGATAATTTCTCTCAACTTTTGACTGATTTTCTTAAGTGCATTTCAGAAAGCATGAATATATGGTTATTAGTAATTTGCACACTGTAACAGTAAGTTTTCAGAGGAAATAAAGTCTGTTTTAACACCTTTCAGGTGTGGTATCCTATTTTTTAATATTAAAATTTTGTATATATGCCAAGAAATTAAAGATTGTCCTGAAAATGATTTATTTGTTGATATTGGTCTATTATTTAACCTCTCAGTTAATTTTCCAGCTATATATTTGATTTTATTTCTAGGCATCTGCCGACTGTGTCAGGCTTTTGAAAAAGGCAATCAAATGATACATGGGTATGATTTACTTAGCAAACTGTTCTAGATGCCAGCATCAAGCTTCATTCTGTTTGAAATCAGCGTTCTGAGGCATGGGGTATGGCATTACAATACACTACCTGCAAACTGTTTTCCCATCTCACTTAGTGTATGAGACTCTGAAATATTTTTCTTATTTACTTCATGAATGAGAATCTGAAATGTGTTTTCTTTGTGGTGGTTGAGTCCCCAGTAGCTTACAACAGATAAGAGACTGTTGATGTTCTTTTCATGCAGAAATAATTCACTGAACTGATTTGTTCTTAAATCAAATAATTAAAGCAGAATGACATTTTCTGTGAATTCCAGGTAGTTTCTAAAGCTTCTCAGACAGGATGTATTCAAAAGATAACATCAGTATTTCAAAACTGGAAATTTATCTGTTATTAATAAATCAAGTTTAAAAAAGATAAGGTTAATTGAATTTTTTAAACAAGTAGCTAGATTATCCTTCAAGCATGTTGAAGCTCAGAGTATTCACACTTTTTTAAACAAGTGCTTTAATATGTTTGAATTCTTTAATGATGGCTTTTTAAAAATGCAAGAGGTTTAACCCTTAACATCCTAGGTCACACTTTGAAAATCACTTTTTTTTTTGTTTTTTCTTTTATAGTTTAGCTATGGGGCTGCAATGAGATGCCCTTCCCATACAAGTTGCCACGTCTGCTCTTTGTGGTGATGATGACTCTTAGGACCATTTGACAGATAATCAATAGAACTTGGATTCTAGTAGACTGGAGGGTCTTATCGCCTATCACTACAGGGCGATTTATATTGTTAACACCTATTAATGTTAATAGGACTTGCATGTGTAAGTCCTCTTCCTGTCAGTGAGACAGTTGACCCCTGAAAGAAATATTCTTTAGAGATGGGCAGTTTTACTCTAGAAACATTAGTGAATTGTCCTATTCAAATTGTTCATGTGTGGAAAAAATAGCATTTCAGCAGAGGATTTGTAGAGCTTGAAAAGATGAAATACTAGCTAATATTTTCTATTCACAGTCTAATATATATTAGACACTATTACTCTTCATCTTATGAACATAGCATTTTTCTCTTATTTTCACTTATTTTTATTTTGTAATTGAAGTATAGTTGACATTCAGCACTATGTTAGCTCCAGGTATGCAACATGTGATTCGATATTTCTATACAATACAAAATTATTACTGTAGTAAGTCTAGTTATCAACTGTCACCATACAAAGTTATTACAATATTGACTATATTCCCCATGCTATACATCACATCCCCATGATTCATTTTTTTACTGGCAATTTGTACCTCTTAATCTCCCTCACTGATTTCACTCATCCTCCCTACACTCCTCCTCTCTGGCAATCTCCTATTTTTTTCTCTGTGTCTACAAACCTATTTGTTATGTTAATTTGATTTGTGTTTTAGATTCCACATATAAGTGAAATAAAATAGTATTTTTATTTCCCACCTGCCTTATTTCATTTAGCGTCATACACTGTAGGTACAATCCCTTTCAAACCACCAATAGCATTTTTCACAGAACTAGAACTAATAATATAAAATTTTGTATGGAAACACAAAAGACCCCAAAAAGTCAAGACAGTCTTGAGAAAGAAAAACAAAGCTAGAAGTATCACACACCCTGGTTTCAAACTATATTACAAAGCTACTGTAATCAAAACAACACAGTGGCACAAAAACATAGATCAATGGAACAGAATAGAGAGCCCAGAAATAAGTCCACACTTACATGGTCAATTAATCTGTGACAAAGGAGGCAAGAATATACAATGGGGGAAAGAAAGCCTCTGATAAATAATATTGGGAAGATTGGGCAGCATTCTCACACTATATACAAAAATAAGCTACAACTGGATTAAGGACTTAAATGTAAGACCTAAAAATATAAAACCCTTAGAAGACAACATAGGTAAAACACATTTTGACATCGGTCTTAGCAATATTTCTTTGGATCTGTCTCAAGCAAGAAAAACAAAAGCAAACAAATGAGATATCAAACAAAAAAGTTGCACATCTAAGGAAACCATTGACAAAATGAAAAGACAACCTATGGAATGGGAGAAATATGTGCAAATAATATGACCAAGAGGTTAATATTCAAAATACATATATAGACCATAAAACATAAGTATCAAAAAAAAAAAAAAAAAAACAATTTATAAGTGGGCAAAAGTTCTGAATTGATATTTTTCCAAGAAGGATATGCAAATGGCCAACAGGCACACACATACACACACACACACACACAAATGCTCAACATCGCCAATCAGAGAAATGCAAATCAAAACAACAGATTATCACCTCACACCAGTCAAAATGGCTATCATCAAAAAGTCTACTAATAACAAATGTTGATAAGAATGTGGAGAAAAGAGAATTCTAGTACATTGTTAGTAGGATTGTAAATTGTGCAGCCATTATGGAAAACAATATGGAGTTTCCTCAAAAAAGCAAAATAGAAGGATCATATGATCTAGCAATTTCACTACAAGGTATTAATATATATCCAAAGAAAATGAAAATGCCAGTTCAAAAATATGCATGCATCACAGTGTTCATAGCAGAATTATTTATTTCAATACAGTAGCCAAGACATGGAAGCAAGCTAAGTGTCCATCAACAGATGAATGGATAAAGAAGATGTGATATATATAGATATATATACACAATGAAATATTACTGAGTCACAAAAATGAATGAAATTCTGCCTTTTGCAACAACATGCCTGGACCTAGAGGGTATTATGCTTAGTGAAATAAAGAAAGGAATGTGGGGCTTCCCTTGTGATCCAGTGGTTAAGAATCCGCCTGCTAATCCCTGGATCCCTGGTCCAGAGATCAAAGACCCCACATGCCAAGGAGCAACTAAGCCTGTGTGCCACAACTACTGAGCCAAAGTGTTGTAACTACTGAAGCCTGTATGCTTAGAGCCCATCCTCTTCAACAAGAGAAGCCACCATGAGAAGCCCAGGCAACACAATGAAAAGTAGCCCTCACTTGCCACAACTAGAGAATACCCACACACATCAATGAAAACCTAGTGCAGACAAATATAAAATAAATAATTCTTGAAAAAAAAAAAGAAGAAGAAATGAACGTATATAATGAAAGAGAAACAGGCTCTTAGGTATAGAAAACAAACTATTGGCTACCAGTGGAGAGAGGGATCAGTCGTGGAGCAAGATAGGAATATGGAACAAACTACTACGTAAAAAATAGATAAGCAACAAGGATATATTGTGTGGCACAGGGATATACAGCCATTATTTTATAATGATTTCAAGTAGACTCATTATTCATCTGTAAAACTATTGGATCACTATATAGTACACTTGAAACTGTTATAGTATTGCAAATCAACTATACTTCAATTTAAAAAAAAAAAATACTACTACTGAGTGGAGATCATGCCAGTGGCTTTTATCCAAATAGAGCTACTGATGGAACAAATGAGTATGTAAATTGAAATGTGGACTTATTTTTTTTAATCACTGTGGTGGATTCATTTTGATATTTGGCAAAACTAATACAGTTATGTAAAGTTTAAAAATAAAATTTAAAAAAAAAGAGATTAAAGTTCAAAAAATAAAAAATAAAAAAAAGAAAGAATCAATAGATTCAAAAGATCTATTCGCTTTGCTTACATACATGTTAAATTACGACTCCTCACTTCCTCAACTCCCTCATTCAGTTGAGCACAGCATCTTATTGATTTTATCTCAGAACATCTTCCCAGGTGGCGCTAGTTGTGAACCCACCTGCCAATGCAGCAGACATGAGACACAGATTGAATCCCTGGATTGGGAAGATCTCCTGGAGGAGGGCATGGCAACCCACTCCAGTATTCTTGCCTGGAGAATCCCATGGAGAGAGGAGCCTGGCAGGCTACACTCCATAGGGTCGCAAAGAGTTGGACACGACTGAAGCGACTTATCACACTACATTTTACTGATCACAACCTCCTCTCTATTTCCACAACCCTCTATTCTCATTCTCTTTCAGATTATTATAATCAGTCTTCCTGACACCAAGCTCCTCATTCTATTCCAACTACCCACTGAGGCAGAAACCATTGCATGGATTCCTTCTCCTGCTTAAATATCATGAGAAGGGACCCATTTAGCACAATAACACAGCAAAGTTAAGGAAGAATAAAGCCCTTGAGGGAGCATTCATTCCCAGCCTACACCAAATGTGTCAGGGGTAGCTTGGGCAGAGAGAAGAGTAGAAAACTGACAGGTAATATGTGTAGTGCCTATTATGTACCAGGCACTATTCAATTATTAATAAAACTTTTAACCTGTGGGTACTATTATCATTCTCCATTTTACAGTTGAGAACTTGTCAAGAAAACTGAAGCACAGAGATAAAATTACTTGCCCAATACTGCACAGTTAGAAAGGCTTTGATTGTTTCTCCTAATTCATTATACACTGAAACATGTTTGTGATCTACTAGTAGTAAGATTATATTCTTTCTCATAATGAGCTGTATCTGTTTGCCCTACTAGTGGTAGAATTTCACCTAAAAAATAAATACAAATAAAATCCCTGATCTTGTAATTTTTGTCCTTAAAATCTCTTCCATATCAAATACAGTCTGATCTCTTTAGTATAGCACATGAAACCACACCCTTCGAAAACCAAAATATTCCTCTTTGGCTTCATCTATCATTCTACCTCCCTCCCCAACTCACATGATGAACTTCTCAGTATCTTCAAACTCTTTGACCCCTTGAATATACCACTTTTTTTTTGGAATTTCCAGGCATCTCTGTGCTACCACCACATCCCTTACGCCTTACCTTTCTTTTCATACTTTTAAACCCATCTCTAATGTCACTTCAACTGCTAACACTTGGGCAGCTGCATGAGGCAAAGTTACTTTTCCCTTTGTGCTCCCCACCCAGAACTGATCATAAAGCCCTTATCTCATAGGAATCCAAGTTTTTTGAAATTTTGTTTCTGTCTCCTAGATATTAAGCAACTTGAGGGCAGGTGCCCTCCTTGCATCTATACCACCTAACAACACCTGGTATGGCCATACATCTCCTGCATAATCCTGCTTCTATGACTACAGTGGCTTCTATTTTGGATAGAGACATGCTCCTGCTCCTCTTTGGAACTGAGACCCATAAAGAACTTGACTTTCTGAGTGGCTGACCCATAACACAAAATCTCTTCAGTTATTTGCTGTTGTTTAGTCGCTAAGTCCTTTCCAACTCTTTGCCACCCCATGGACTGTAGCCCTCCAGGCTCCTCTGTCCATGGGATTTTCCAGGCAAGAATACTGGAGTGAGTTGTCATTTCCTTCTCCAAGGGATCTTCCTGACCCATGGATCGAACCCATGTCTCCTGCATTGGCAGGCAGATTCTTCACCACTGAACCACCTGGGAAGCCCTCTGTTTAGCTCAGTTCAGTTCAGTTGCTCAGTCATATCTGACTCTTTGTGACACCATGGACTATAGCACGCCAGGCTTCCCTGTCCATCACCAACTCCTGGAGTTTCCTCAAACTCATGTCCATTGAGTTGGTGATGCCATCCAACCATCTCATCCTCTGCCATCCCCTTCTCCTGCCTTCACTCTTTCCCAGCATCAGGGTCTTTTCCAATGAGTCAGTTCTTCGCATCAGGTGGCCAAAGTATTGGAGCTTCAGCTTCAGTATCAGTCCTTCCAATGAATATTCAGGACTGATTTCCTTCAGGACTGACTCGTTTGATCTCCTTGCAGTCCAAGGGACTCTCAAGCGTCTTCTCCAACACCACAGTTCAAAAGCATCAATTCTTCAGTGCTCAACTTTCTTTATGGTCCACAGCCTTGCCTGACTCAATGAAACTATGAGCCATGCTGTGTAGGGCCACCCAAGACGGACGGATCATGGTGAAGGGTTCTGACAAAACGTGGTCCACTGGAGAAGGGAATGGCAAACCACTTCAGTATTCTTGCCTTGAGAACCTCATGAACAATATGAAAAGGCAAAACATATGTGTGTATGTGTGTGTGTGTGTGTGTGTGTGTGTGTGTATATATATATATATATGACATATATATATGTGTGTGTGTGTATATATATATATGACATATATATGTGTGTGTATATATATATATGATATATATATATCATATATATATATATATATATGACACTATTTAGCTATGGAGAGCTACATTTTCTACTGTGTGGCTAGGAAAGCCAAGACAGTTTGCAAAGAAAGAAGCAGTGATGAGACACAGAACTGACAAATGAACCTAAAATTGGTTTCTGAGAGCTTTCTAAATCCACAATCAGGTCCTCCCTGAGGCCCAGTATCATTCTTGCCATTGTTTTTTTTTTTTTTTTTTTTTTTTTTTGAGACATTCCTTTCTCATAATCAGATTTCTCTTGATGTTCAAGATATACATGTGGCGGATTCATTTCGATGTTTGGCAAAACTAATAAAATATTGTAAAGTTTAAAAATAAAATAAAATTAAAAAAAAGATATACATGTTGAAATCTGATACTTACAAAAACTAAATTATAAATCTTTATTTTAAATAAATATACCTGGAAAATTTTCTTATAAGAGCCTTCCAAACTACCTCTATCTCTGTAATTCTGTGTATAGGTTTGTGAATGCATTTGTATACCCTGGGAATTTAGATTTTTACTGATTAGGAAATGTCATAAAATGTTCAGGTCCAAAGTTCTACACAGAAAGGAGAGTACATTAAGGAAGAAATAAAAATGTTATCTACACTTGGGAACTTCAGCAAAGGATTATCTTGGTAACTTCTAACCACTACCTAACCACTTCTAACCACTATTTTTATTCTGAGAAAAACTGCAGGAGAGGCAATACTCACTAACAAGTATGTGCTGTAAAAAGCAACTGTTGTTACAATGGAAGTCAACTATGGGTACCTAAACCTTTAGTACATGTGATGTGAAGTTGTCCTTTTTGATTTGGATTTATCTTATAAATATGTTTCCAAAATAATACTTTGGAATAAGACTCTTAAGTTCAAATATGGTCTACAGTTTTGCAGAAGTTCACCTTTGTTTGGTATGGAAGCTATTTGCATAATATAAAAACATTTAAATTTTACAGATAATTAAATTATCAAAGCATTAGATATAAGCTATACCCTAAGGAGCTTAGAATTTTTAAGTCAGAAATGGGCAAAGTACCAGAAAGTGATATCCTTTTGTTGAGCTTATGTAATAGGAACAAAAAGATTTGTGCAGAACTTGAAACTTCTTTCTATATATCTTTATTATGACTGGAAAAAATTGCCTACAGGAAATGTTTTACCTTTTATAAATCTTGATTTGAAAATTATAGGGACAGATAAACTGAACCTTGACCATCATTTGTCTTTCAGATATTCTGAAAGTAATTTTTGACTGCTAGATTTGAGATGCTAACAGGTAGTGCTGGTGGTAAAGAACTCTCCTGCCAATTCAGGAGACATAAAAGACGTGGATTCAATCCTTGGGTCGGGAAGAGGAAGATATCATGGAGGAGGGCACAGCAACCCACTCCAGTATTCTTGCCTGGAGAATTCCATGGACAGCAGAACCTGGCGGGCTATGGTGCATAGGGTAGCAAAGACTCAGCCACAACTGAAGTGATTTAGCATACTCAGATACATCCTGTTTTAAAATTTAGCATACTCAGATTCATCCTGTTTTAAGAGAAGAGTCTATAAAACTATCTAGATTCATAACGCACATTTTGGAGGGTGACTGTGCCCATTACAAAGTAGTTCTTTGCTTTACCAACAAATTCAAGCTGCTTTTAAGCAGGAGTTCCTAGGAGTTCCCTGATGGTATATATCAACACTGCATAACTTCTAGACAGAAAGAGGTAGGTGTGGTAGGTAGAACCACTGCCAACTGAAGATCAAACTGAGAATAAAGCAATTCTAAAATGATTGTGGAAGTAAAGGAGAAGATATGGACTGACAGAAATCTGGTTTGAGAACAACTTTGCAGGAATACATGTGTGGTATAACATATGTTGCACTTAAAGTGATGATTATTTGGGGACTACAGTTCCCTCCTATAGTAGAACCCATCAATCAGTTTGCCCCCAATAAGTCTACATGAAACTGCCATTCAAAAATACTCCTTACACTTGGTTCACATTTTGCATTAATACTACATGGCCAAAATCTTCTTGACCAAAATATTATATGGTGAATAGTTTTTTCCCCTCATTTTCTTAGATGTCTAAGAGTAATTTGTAAAATCATGGAATTTTCAATGTGGTTCAGGCCTTATAAATAAGCAAATGTTGATCTTCTTCAGTAAAACCTGGGAAGTCTGCCTGAGTAAGCCTACCTCACAAATGGAAAAGGGAATACTATCCTCTGGAAATGTGAAATATAATGTTTTCAATATATACTTAAGATTGAGGGGGCTCAGCAGAGCTGGGGGTAAGATCTTAAAGTTATGGCTCAGGCCATATGATTCTAAGTAGCCACTCTTGATGGAGTATTAGGGTGGCTTCTGCTGCCCCCACCATATCCCTTCTTTTGTCAACTTCACCCTCTGGGTGATAAGTAGTATGAGGGTGCAACGGCAGGAACACCTTGGCAGTATCAATGAAAAAAAATGTTGCCTGCCATATCGTAAGCAAAGCATGTTGTAGCCATCGAGCCACCATATTACAGCTGCCTTGAGAGCAAGCCCTGAGGGAACCTGGGATAGAAACAGGATACCCACTATCAAGCAGTCAATGGCTGCATCCACCTCCTGGACAGTGCACCCTGAGGAGACTCAGGATGAGAAGTCACAGATACTGACCCCTGGTAGCGGACATTCACATCAAAGGAATGATTTCAATGAGCTGTGACTTTTGCAATGACTGGTCCAGCAGTAAAGAATTGACTGCAATGTAGGAAACCCAGGTTGGATCTCTGGGTCAGGAAGATCCCCTGGAGGAGGGCATGGCAACCCACTCCAGTATTCTTGCCTGTAGAATTCAATGGACAGAGGAGCCTGGTAGGCTACAGTCCATGGGGTCATAAAGAGTTTGACACGATTGAATGACTAACACTTTCACTTCACTTTTTTATCCACTTATTTGTAATACTTGGCAAACTATTCTTTCCTGTCTCATCATCCATTTCCTTGTTTGTTCATTGGTAATGACGATAGTACCTACTGCATAGGCTTTTTGTAAGAATGAATATGAGAAAAATCATGTAAGCACTCAACAAAGTGCCTGGCACATAGAAAAGCCCTCAATAAGTGGTAACGTTGCTGTTGTGTGATTAATGAGAGTCAGGTTTAGGACCCAGGTTTCCTAATTGCCACTGTTCTCTTCACCATGACTGCAATGGCATAACTTCTAGAGAATCTTTAGTAAACTTGAACATATATTTTCTAGGTATACCCCATTAATCAGACCAGAGTTCCTCTCATTACCAGTTAGTGGGTTTAGATATTTTCACCTACAAGATAAAAAGTGACATCTATAATTCCATTAAAAGAGACAATTAAATCTAAATATTCAGTTTCAATCCCAAGAGAAACAGCAGAATATACTCTCCAAGTTGCACTTTATAAACTAAACTGCTTCTGAATACCTAAAATTTAGTCATGAGACACAGGAAACTCAGGAGGAATGCAACATTCAAGCTTTTGTTGTTGGAAAAGCATTTGTTATGGATTCCATCACTAGCTTTATTTACAGGCCTTGTACCCATATTCTAATAGTGATTGGTGCATCACAGGCTGAAAAGGAAATTTCATGGAAATACTGTAAATCTCTGCAGCAATTGGGACTTAGAACTTGACAAGGAAGAGCCAAACAGATGCAGTGGCTGTCTGCATAGGAGGTCTGATCAAAGGGAACTGGAATAGAAAGCACTACATGTGCCATAACTTGGACAGACAATAAATATTCAACTAACAATACTATTTGTGGTAAGAATATCTACTTGGATGCATATCAGGAATGTGGTATATATTTAAATAAAGTTTTGTAACAAGAGTCATTGACTTGTTTTTCTGCTCATGTTGCAGTCCAGACCAAAAAACATTTTACTGGTATTTTCTATAAAAACTTCAACCTCTGCATAGAAAGTTCTTTGAAAAATATCTCAGTTTGAGCACACTAATGGGCATTCTTTCCCCCCTGCTTCTTCAAATATCACAATACTTGTCTGAATGAGCAACGCTGATATTGTATACACAAAAGTTAATGCTTCTGCAGCAATAAAAATAATCTTAAAAGAACATTAAAAGAATATAGATGTATATATAAGCAAGGGATCTAGGAAAGTTCCTGAAATGTAGTAATCCCTATCAATGTTTTATAAATAAATAAGTAATTAATGTCATGGGGAAAATCCACAATATATGGTTAAACAACAACAAAAAAAGCAAGCAAGTTACAGCTATACATCTGGAACTGACTCAACACTGTTAAACTAAGTTTCAATTTTTTAATTTTAAAATTAAAAAAAGCAGGTTACAGAAATAGAATGTATAGCACATCTCATTTTGTATAAAGAATAGAGAGCAGTCTGCATGCATATATGTATGTTTGTGTGAACTCTAGAAGAATACACAAAAAAAATGGTGACATTAGTTATTTTTGAATTGTGCAAATATATGAATAATGTTTTCCCTTTATAATTTTTGAATTTTCTACATTTTTGACATATTCATTCATCAGCATTTCTAATATCACTCCTCACCAGATGTGTAACTCTGTTCTTTCAGATATTTTTCTATGCACACACACATGTACACACTGACTGACACACAGTATAGGGTACACAACCTTTATAAAAAAATTGAAAATAAATTGGCTTATATCATAGTTCTGTAATAGCTTTTTACAAAACAATGTATCTTGGACACCATAAAATCCAATAAATAAAAAATTGCTTACCCCTTTTTCATTGCTGCTTAGTGTTTAATGGTATGAAATTCATTTAACCAGTCATTATTATTGAACATTTAGGTGTTTCTAGTTTTATTGCTACTGCAAGCAGTGATTCAATGAACATTTAATATGCATATTTCTGTTCGCATGCATATTTATGATGAGTGAATTATTAGAGATTAAATTCCTGGGTTAAAGAATATGTACATTTAAAACTTTGCTAGAAATGGACAAATGGTACTCCAAAAGGACTTTATCAATTTGCACTATTTGTACTAGATGTTATTATTCCTTTACTGTCTGCCAGTCTGATGGGCAAAGACATGGCATCATATTTTTATGCTTTGCATTTCTCTGATTACTTTTACATCTGAGCATATGTTAATTGGTGATTTTGAATCACCTCTTCCGTGATTTACCAATCCATGCCCTTGCTGCTTTTATGATTTGTTAACAGTTCTTTTTATATTCTGTGTACTTACTTTTGTTATATACATTGTAAATATTTCCCTCCAATTCTGGATTTTAAAATTGTTTATGGGGTGATTTGTTACATAGAAACTTTAAATTTTGATGTAGTCAAATCACTCAATATTTATCCTTATGACTTCTGGGCTTTGCGTCTTGTTTAGGAAAGTCTTCCCCAATTTCATATTATGAAAATAAATCCTATATGTTGTTTAAATGCTATTATGACATTGTTTAACATTTAGATCTTTGTATGTGTGCCCAGTCACTCAGTCATGTCCAATCCTTTGCAACCCTATGGACGGCATAGCCTTTCAGGCTCTTCTGTCCATGGGATTCTCCAGGCAAGAATACTGGAGTGGGTTTCCATGCCCTACTCCAGAGGATCTTCCTGACCTAGGGCTTGAACCCAGGTCTCCCGCATTGCAGGCAGATTATTTACCCCCTGAGCCACCAGGGAAGCCCAAGAATACTAGAGGAGGTAGCCTATCCCTTCTCCAGGAAATCTTCCTCATTCAGAAATCGAACTGGGGTCTCCTGCATTGCAGGCAGATCCTTTACCAGCTGAGCTATGAGGGAAGCCTGGTAACCAGAAATCTGATCCCTTTTTCTACAAGTTTGTTTGTTAATTGTCCTACAACACTATGTTAGTTCCTGGTGCACAAAATGGTGATTCATCGTTTCTATACTTTCCAAAATGCTCACCACAATAACTCCAATTTACTTTATATTACCTTATTATTGATTGTATTCCCCATACTGTATATTTCATACCCATGACTTGTTTACTTTGTAACTGGAAGTTTGTACCCCTACTGGAAGTTTGTACCCCTAATCTCCCTCACCTGTTTTTCTCCTCCTCTTACCCTCACTTCCCTTTGGCAACCATCTGTTTCCTGTTTCTATGACTATTTTTCTTTTGTTTATTTGTTTTGGTTTTTTAGATTCCGTATATAAGTGAAATCATATGGTATTTGTCTTTATTTGTCTGAATTATTTCACTTAGCATAATACCCTGTAGGTCTACCCATTTTGGTGAAAATGGCAGAATTTCATTCTTTCTATAGCTTAATAATATTTCCCTGGAATATTATTATATTTAAATATTATAGTATTATAATGGAATATTATTTACTCCACACATCTTCTTTATTCACTCACCTATCCATAGACACTTGGGCTTCCCAGGTGGTTCAGTGGTAAAAAATTTGCTTGCCACTGCAGGAGACATAAGAGACATGGGCTCAATCACTGTGTCAGGAAGATCACCTGGAGGGGGACATGGCATTCACTTCAGCTTTCTTGCTTGGACAATCCCATGGACAAAGGAGCCCGGCAGACCACAGTCCATAGGGTTGCACAAAGTTGGATATGACTGTAGCGATACAGCACACATGCATCCATGGTTACTTAGGTTGATTCCCTATCTTGGATATTGTAAATAATGCTGCAGTGAACATTATATAAGTGAATAATATAACATTATATAACATTATAAGGTTGCATATACCTTTTCAAATTAGTGTTTTCATTCTCTTCAGATAAATATCCAGAAGTAGAATTGCTGTATTGTTTGGTAGTTATTATTTGATTTTTTTGAGGAACGTCCATACTGTCTTCTATAGTGGCTGCACCAATTTACATTCCCACCAAAAATGCATGAGGGTTCCCTTTTCTCCTTGCCAACAATTGTTATTTAGAATCTTGTTTTTTCTTGAAATATATTTGATTTGCAATATTATGTTAGTTTCAAGTGTACAGCATAGTGATTTGATATTTTTTGTACATACTCCATTACAGCTTATTTCAAGATAATGGCTCAAATTTCCTGTGTTATATGGTATATCCTTGTTACTTATCTATTTTGTATATAGTAGTTTGTATCTGTTAATCTCATACCACTAGTTTGTCCCTCTCCCCTTCTCTCTCTGTTAACCACAAGTTTGTTTTCATATTTGTGAGTTTGTTTATGTCTTGCATTATGCATTCATTTGTATTATTTTTAGACTCTGCATATAAGTGATACCATAAAGTATTTGCCTTTCTCTGTCTGGCTTAATAAACTAAGCATAACATTCTCAAGGTCCATCCATGGTGCTGCAAATGACATTATATCATTCTTTTTTATAACTGAGTAATATTCCATGGGTATATGCACCACATCTTCTTAATCTAATCATCTGTTGATGGGCACATGGACTGCTTCCATGTTATGGCTATTGTAAATAGTGCTGCTATGAAAATTGGGGCAGGTATATCTTTTCAAATTAGAGTTTTGATTTTTTTCAGATATAACTGGAGTTGTTGGATGATATGGTAGTTCTACGTTTAGTTTTTGAGGAACCTCCATGCTGTTTTCTATAGTGGCTGCACCAATTTATATTTCCACCAACAATATACAAGTATTTCATTTTCCCCACATCCTCACCAACAATTTTTATTTATGGTCGTTTTGATAAATAGCCGTTCTGACAGGTGTGAGGTGATACTCATTTTGGTTTTGATTTACATTTATCTGTTGAATAATAATAAGCATCTTTTCATTTGTCTGTTGGCCATCTGTATGTCTTCTTTGAAAAGATGTCCATTCAGATCTTCTGCCCATTTTTCAGTTGAGTTTTTTTGGGGGGCGTTGATGTTGAATTTTATGAATTTTTATATTTTGGATATTAACCTTTTAACAGATATATCATTTTAAAATATATTCTCCCATTCAGTAATCTGCCTTTTTATATTGTGGACAGTTTCTTTTGCTGTGCAAAACATTTTCATTTGATATAGTCCCATTTGTTGATTTTTGCTTCTGTTTCCATAGCCTGAGGAGGCATATCCAAAAAACATTTCTGAGACTGATGGCAAGAGTGTACTGCCTATGTTTTCAAGTTAAATTGGGTCAGTGAGCTGAGGGCAGTTCAGTTCAGTTCAGTCGCTCAGTCATGTCAGACTCTTTGTAACCCATGGAATGCAGCATATCAGGCCTCCCTGTCCATCACCAACTCCCATACTTTACTCAAACTCATGTCCGTTGAGTCAGAGATGCCATCCAATCATCTCATCCTCTGTTGTCCCCTTCTCCTCTCGCCTTCAATCTTTCCCAGCATCAGGGTCTTTTCAAATGAGTCAGCTTTTGCAACAGGTGACCAAAGTATTGGAGTTTCAGCTTCAACATCAGTCCTTCAAATGAACATTCAAGACTGATTTCCTTTAGGATGGACTGGTTGGATCTCCTTGCAGTCCAAAAGTCTCTCAAGAGTCTTATCCAACACCACAGTTCAAAAGCATCAGTTCTTCTCTGCTCAGCTTTCCTTATAGTCCAACTCTTACATCCATACATGACTACTGGAAAAACCATAGCCTTTACTGGACAGACCTTTGTTGGCAAAGTAATATCTCTGCTTTTTAATATGATGTCTAAGGTGGCCATAACTTTTCTTCAAAAGAGTAATCATCTTTTAATTTCATGGCTTCAGTCACCATCTGCAGTGATTTTGGAGAGCAAAAAATAAAGTCAGCCACTGTTTCCACTGTTTCCCCATCTATTTGCCATGAAGTGATGGGACCAGATGCCATGATCTTAGTTTTCCGAATGTTGAGCTCTAAGCCAACTTTTTCACTCTCCTCTATCACTTTCGTCAAGAGGTGCTTTAGTTCTTCATTTTCTGCCATAAAGGTGGTGTCATCTGCATATCTGATGTTATTGATATTTCTCCCAGCAATCTTGATTTCAGCTTGTGCTTCTTCCAGCCCAGCATTTCTCGTGATGTACCCTGCACATAAGTTAAATAAGCAGGGTGACAATATACGGCCTTGATGTACTCCTTTTCCTATTTGGAACAAGTCTGTTTTTCCATGTCCAGTTCTAACTGTTGCTTCCTGGCCTGCATACAGATTTCTCAAGAGGCAAGTCAGGTGGTCTGATAGTCCCATCTCTTTCAGAATTTTCCAGTTTGTGCTGATCCACACAGTCAAAGGCTTTGGCATAGTCAATAAAGCAGAAATAAATGTTTTTGTGGAACTCTCTTGCTTCTTTGGTGATCCAGAGGATGTTGGCAATTTGATCTCTGGTTCCTCTGCTTTTTCTAAAACCAGCTTGAACATCTAGACGTTTGCAGTTCACACATTGTTGAAGCCTGGCTTGGATAATTTTTAGCATTACTTTAATAGCATGTGAGTTGAGTGCAATTGTGTGGTAGTTTGAGCATTCTTTGGCATTGCCCTTCTTAGGGATTGGAATGAAGTCTGACATTTTGTATTCCTGTGTCCACTGCTGAGTTTTCCAAATTTGCTGGCATATTGAGTGCAGCACTTTCACAGCATTATCTTTCAGGATTTGAAATAGCTCAAACGGAATTCCATCACCTCCACTAGCTTTGTTCATAGTGATGCTTCCTAAGGTCCACTGACTTCACAGTGTAGGATACCTGGCTCTCACCATCGTGATTATCTGGGTCATGAAGATCATTTTTGTACAGTTCTTCTGTGTATTCTTGCCATCTCGTCTTAATATCTTCTGCTTCTGTTAGGTCCATAATATTTCTGTCCTTTATTGAGGCCATGTTTGCATGAAATGTTTCCATGGTATCTCTAATTTTCTTGAAGAGATCTCTAGTCTTTTCTGTTCTAAAGTTTTCCTCTATTTCTTTGCACTGATCCCTGAGGAAGGATTTATAATCTCTCCTTGCTATTCTTTGGAACTCTGCATACAAATGAGTATATCTTTCCTTTTCTCCTTTGCTTTTCACTTCTCTTCTTTCCACAGCTATTTATAAGACCTCCTCAGGCAGCCATTTTGCTTTTTTGCATTTCTTTTTCTTAGGGATGGTCTTGATCCCTGTCTCCTGTACAATGTCAGGAACCTCAGTCCATAGTTCATCAGGCACTCTATCTATCAGATCTAGTCCCTTGAATCTATTTCTCACTTCCACTGTATAATCATAAGGGATTTGATTTAGGTCATACCTGAATGGTCTAGTGATTTTCCCTACTTTCTTCAATTTAAGTCTGAATTTAGCAATAAGTAGTTCATGATCTGAGCACAGTCAGCTCCCGGTCTTGTTTTTGCTGACTGTATAGAGCTTCTCCATTTTGGCTGCAAAGAATATAATCAATCTGATTTCGGTGTTGACCATCTGGTGATGTCCATGTGAAGAGTCTTCTCTTGTGTTGTTGGAAGAGGGTATTTGCTATGACCAGTGCGTTCTCTTGGCAGAACTCTATTAGCTTTTGCCCTGCTTCAATCTGTACCCCAAGCCAAATTTGCCTGTTACTCCAGGTGTTTCTTGACTTCCTACTTTTGCATTCCTGTCCCCTATAATGAAAAGGACATCTTTTTTAGGTGTTAGTTCTAAAAGGTCTTGTAGGTCTTCATAGAACCGTTCAGTGTCAGCTTCTTCGGCATTACTGGTCGAAGCATAGACTTGGATTACTGTGATATTGAATGGTTTGCCCTGGAAATGAAAAGAGATCATTCTGTCATTTTTGAGACTCAGCATCCAAGTACTGAGGGCAGTATGTTACAAATGCTGCTCTCATTCTGCTTGAGCATGCTGAGAAATATCTATGATATGCCTGCTAAAGTATATTTGATTTTGACTTCTGGGGAATCTCAACATGATAGCAGGAGGAAGGTCAGAGAAAATGTAAATGAATGAGGTCAAAGGAAAAACACAACAAGCAAAGCCATCTTCTCTTTAGAATGAAAAATGTGTTTTTAAAACCAAGTTTAACTTTTATTAATTAGATTTTATAATACTAAAACTAATACATAGCTATTAGCTAACCAGTGGAAACAGTGTCAGACTTTATTCTTTTGGGCTCCAAAATCACTGCAGATGATGACTGCAGCCATGAATTTAAAAGATGCTTATTCCTTGGAAGGAAAGTTATGACCAACCTAGACAGCATATTGAAAAGCAGAAACATTACTTTGCCAACAAAGGTCTGTCAAGTCAAGGCTATGGTTTTTCCAGTGGTCATGTTATGGATGTGAAAGTTGGACTGTGAAGTAAGATGAGCACTGAAGAATTTATGCTTTTGAACTGTGGTTTTGGAGAAGACTCTTGAGAGTCCCTTGGACTGCAAGGAGATTCAACCAGTCCATTCTGAAGGAGATCAGCCCTGGGATTTCTTTGGAAGGAATGATGCTAAAGCTGAAACTCCAGTACTTTGGCCACCTCATGCGAAGAGTTGACTCATTGGAAAAGACTCTGATGCTGGGAGGAATTGGGGGCAGGAGGAGAAGGGGACGACAGAGGATAAGATGGCTGGATGGCATCAGTGACTCGATGTACGTGAGTCTGGGTGAACTCCGGGAGTTGGTGATGGACAGGGAGGCCTGGCGTGCTGCGATTCATGGGGTTGCAGAGAGTTGGACCTGACTGAGCAACTGAACTGATCTGAACTGAGCACATACACTGTAACAGACATTTTTTAGGTGTTTCATATACAATAATCCAAATCAATGGACACTATTATTATCCCCATTTTTATAGACAAGGAAACTGAAATACATACAAATTAAATAACTTGCCCAATATCAACACAATTAAGTGGAAAAGCCACAGTTTGAACCCAGAAAATCTTTTTCCAAATCGAAGACAATGATACTGCTGCTGCTAAGTCACATCAGTCGTGTCCGACTCTGTGCGACCCCAGAGATGGCAGCCCACCAGGCTCTGCCGTCCCTGGGATTCTCCAGGCAAGAGCACTGGAGTGGGTTGCCATTTCCTTCTCCAATGCATGAAAGTGAAATGTGAAAGGGAAGTCACTCAGTCGTGTCAGACTCTTAGCGACCCCATGGACTGCAGCCCACCAGACTTCTCCATCCATGGCATTTTCCAGGCAAGAGTACTGGAGTGGGGTGCCATTACCTTTTCCAGAGACAATGATAACATATGTGTAAATATGGTAATTTGGATTTTGGCGGGGTAATTTGGATTTTATAAAAGCAACAGATAAATCTAAATGTAGAGTATGCACATTCCCTGCCCCCTTTCCCCTACCACCCTGTTATTGTCTCCTTCATTTGGTGGTAGCTCAGGGAGTTAAACTAAAAAAGAGAGCACTAATCAAATGCTTGATTTTGATGCAAATCTCTTTCACTTATTTAAACACAACATACTGGAAAATTTTAGTAGCCCAATTTCTGTAGAATTTTTTACCCAACAACATAAGAGTAAAAATGTCACAGTAGCCATCTATAACCACACTGTGGCAGAGTTCTCTTATTTGACCTCCATCAGGAGGGGCGGCAGTGAGGAAATACCCCTCGTCCAAGGTAAGAGAAACCCAAATAAGATGGTAGGTGTTGTGAGAGGGCCTCAGAGGGCAGACACACTGAAACCATAATCACAGAAAACTAGTCGATCTAATCACACAAGGACCACAGCCTTGTCTAACTAAATGAAACTAAGCCATGCCCTGTGAGGCCACCCAAGACTGACAGGTCATGGTGAGAATTCTGACAGAATGTGGTCCACTGGAGAAGGGAATGGCAAACCACTTCAGTATTCTTGCCTTGAGAACCCCATGAACAGTATGAAAAGGCAAAATGATAGGATACTGAAAGAAGAACTCCCAAGGTTGGTAGGTGCCCAATATGCTACTAGAGATCAGTGGAGTAATAACTGCAGAAAGAATGAAGGGATGGAGCCAAAGCAAAAACAATACCTAGTTGTGGATGTGACTGGTGATAGAAGCAAGGTCTTATGCTGTAAAGAACAATATTGCATAGGAACCTGGAATGTTCAGGTCCATGAATCAAGGCAAATTGGAAGTGGTCAAACAGGAGATGGCAAGAGTGAATGTCGACATTCTAGGAATCAGTAAACTAAAATGGACTGGAATGGGTGGATTTAACTCAGATGACCATTATATCTACTACTGTGGGCAGGAATCCCTTAGAAGAAATGGAGTAGCCATCATGGTCAACAAAAGAGTCTGAAATGCAGTACTTGGATGTAATCTCAAAAATGACAGAATGATCTCTGTTCGTTTCCAAGGCAAACCATTCAATATCACAGTAATCCAAGTCTATTCCCCAACCAGTAATGCTGAAGAAGCTGAACTTGAACAGTTCTATGAAGACCTACAAGACCTTTTAGAACTAATACCCAAAAGAGATGTCCTTTTCGTTATAGGGGACTGGAATGCAAAAGTAGGAAGTCAAGACATACCTGGAGTAACAGGCAAATTTGGCCATGGAGTATGGAATGAAGCAGAGCAAAAGCTAATAGAGTTTTGCCAAAAGAACGCATTGGTCATAGAAAATACCCCCTTCCAACAACACAAGAGAAGACTTACATGAACATCACCAGATGGTCAACACCGAAATCAGATTGATTATATTCTTTGCAGCCAAGGATGGCGAAGCTCTATACAGTCAGCAAAAACAAGACTGGGAGCTGACTGTGGCTCAGATCATGAACTCCTTATTGCCAAATTCAGACTTAAATTGAAGAAAGTAGGGAAAACCACTAGACTATTCAGGTATGACCTAAGTCAAATCCCTTTATGATTATACAGTGGAAGTGAGAAATAGATTTAAGGGACTAGATCTGATAGAGTGCCTGATGAACTATGGACTGAGGTTCATGACATTGTACAGGAGACAGAGATCAAGACCATCCCCACGGAAAAGAAATGCAAAAAAAAGCAAAATAGCTGTCTGCGGAGGCCTTACAAATAGCTGTGAAAAGAAGAGAAGTGAAAAGCAAGGGAGAAAAAGGTAGATATAAGCATCTGAATACAGAGTTCCAAAGAATAGCAAGAAGAGATAAGAAAGCCTTCCTCAGTGATCAATGCAAAGAAATAGAGGAAAACAACAGAATGGGAAAGACTAGAGACCTCTTCAAGAAAATTAGAGATATCAAGGGAACATTTCATGCAATGATGGGCTCAATAAAGGACAGAAATGGTATGGACCTAACAGAAGCAGAAGATATTAAGACGAGGTGGCAAGAATACACAGAAAAACTGTTCAAAAAAATCTTCACGACCCAGATAATCACAATGGAGTGATCACTGACCTAGAGCCAGACATCCTGAAATGTGAAGTCAAGTAGGCCTTAGAAAGCATCACTATGAACAAAGCTAGTGGAGGTGATGGAATTCCAGTGGAGGTATTTCCAATCCTGAAAGATGATGCTGTGAAAGTGCTGCACTATATATGCCAGCAAATTTGGAAAGCTTAGCAGTGGCCACAGGACTGGAAAAGGTGAGTTTTCATTTCAATCCCAAAGAAAGGCAATGCCAAAGAATGCTCAAACTACTGCACAATTGCACTCATCTCACACGCTAGTAAAGTAATGCTCAAAATTCTCCAAGCCAGGCTTCAGCAATACGTGAACCGTGAACTTCCAGATGCTCAAGCTGGTTTTAGAAAAGGCAGAGGAAACAGAGATCAAATTGCAAACATCTGCTGGATCATCAAAAAAGCAAGAGAATTCCAGGAAAAAAAAATCTATTTTTGCTTTATTGACTATGCCAAAGCTTTTGACTGTGTGGATCACAATAAACTGTGGAAAATTCTTCAAGAGATGGGAATACCAGACCACCTGACCTGCCTCTTGAGAAACCTATATACAGGTCAGGAAGCAACAGGTAGAACTGGACATGGAACAACAGACTGGTTCCAAATAGGAAAGGGAGTACATCAAGGCTGTATATTGTCACCCTGCTTATTTAACTTCTATGCAGAGTACATCATGAGAAACACTGGGCTGGAAGAGGCACAAGCTGGAATCAAGATTTCTGGGAGAAATATCAATAACCTTTGATATGCAGATGACACCACCCTTATGTCAGAAAGTGAAGAGGAACTCAAAAGCCTCTTGATGAAAGTGAAAGTGGAGAGTGAAAAAGTTGCCTTAAGGCTTAACATTCAAAAATCGAAGATCATGGCATCTAGTCCCATCACTTCATGGCAAATAGATGGAGAAACAGTGGAAACAGTGTCAGGCTTTATTTTTTGGGGCTCCAAAATCACTGCAGATGATGACTGCAGCCATGAAATGAAAAGATGCTTACTCCTTGGAAGGAAAGTTATGACCAACCTAGATAGCATATTCAAAAGCAGAGACATTACTTTGCCATCAAAGGTCCGTCTAGTCAAGGCTATTGTTTTTCCAGTAGCCATGTATGGATGTGAGAGTTGGACTGTGAAGAAAGCTGAGCACTGAAGAATTGATGCTTTTGAACTGTGGTGTTGGAGAAGACTCTTGAGAGTCCCTTGGACTGCAAGGAGATCCAACCAGTACTTTCTAAGGAGATCAATCCTGGGTGTTCTTTGGAAGGACTGATGCTAAAGCTGAAACTCCAATACTTTGGCCATCTTATGTCAAGGGTTGACTAATTGAAAAGACTCTGATACTGCAGGGATTGGGGGCAGGAAAAGAAGGGGACGACAGAGGATGAGATGGCTGGATGGCATCAGCGACTCAATAGACGTGAGTTTGAGTGAACTCCAGGAGTTGGTGATGGACAGGGAGGCGTGGTGTGCTGCAATTTATGGTTTTGCAAAGATTCAGACACGACTGAGCTACTGAACTGAACTGAACTGAAGAGAATGTGACATATATTATATTTAGAATCTTTCAGTCTAGTAATGTATGCTGCTGAGAAAGAAATGTAGGCTTATGTGTATAGTTTTCACTAGCACAGCCTAGTAGATACTACACCATCAAATAAATACATGCCCAGTCTAAAATTTCAACAGAATTAAATGAGTCCCATCTTAAGTGGGCCATCTTGCCCATTAAAACTGGACCCTGACCGGAAAACTGAATCAATTAGGCCCAGATTGCTTGCTAAGGAGGCTGGATTATATCCAGGAATTGAGAGACAGATCACATCCCTCTTCACTTAATGCAAGATATATGGCCCTGTTCAATTCTTTAAAAACACTGAGAGGTGAGAAAAAGATGAGATTTGAGCTATGTGACATTTTCATTATTGTTTCTGTTTAGTCACTCAGTCCTGTCCATTTCTGATTCTTTGCAACCCCATGGACTGCAGCCCACCAGGCTCCTCTTGTACATGGGGTTTCCCAGGCAAGAATGCTGGAGTGGGTTGCCATTTCCTTCTCTGGGTGATCTTTCTGGCCCAGGGGTTGAACCCATGTCTCTTGCTTGGCAGGTGGATTCTTTACCACTGAGCCACCTGGGAAGTCCAAGTGGCACTACTTGATCTTAATTGGAGATGTCAAAACAAGCATATGAAGATCATATTTCCCAAAGCTTCTTTAATCTGTTATAACATGATAATAGAAAACAACCAAAGGTACCAGTGTATTCTTGAAAGTGTATGCTCTCACTATGCAACTCAAACTATTTCTTCTGTCTGGTTTATTTATACAGCATGGTTTACAACACTCAGCGCAAATAGTGTATTTTAATGCCTTCTGAAGAGAGTACCTGAGTCCAGACACCTAAATGCTGCCAGAATAATGATAAATGGCTAAATCATCTTCTTCTGACATGAATAGCAGCACTGATTCAACAATGTGAAGTGTTGTTTAGCAGTGGAAACAGTGAATGTTAACAATATGCTGTAGATATGTCCTGGAAAAATTACTGATGACAGGTGCAAACAATTTTCTGCATGGAAATTCAAATATAGCTGTAATGACATGTGATAGAACAGCAGATGTTTCCTGGAACAAGTACCACTTCCATCACTAATGCTTTCCTTATTTTTAAGCCACTTTCACTGATTCAGAGAAACATTTATTTGTTTAGGGTTTAAAAAACAGAAGTAATTAAAATGCAATGCAAAATGATGTTTTATTGAAATATGTTTAATTTCTGCACATGATTTGCTAGCAAAGGAAAAACTGCTTTATTCTTTAATTATATCCAAATGCTAATGTCATTATACTCTTGCTTGGTAAAGCTTTGAGCTTTCTTGTTTTTGACCAAACGATTAAAAAAGTTATATTATTCTTCTACTACAATAGTTATGACTATGAAAATTAGGTTTTAAAAAATATTCACTTTATATTTGAAATGAACTGACATTTTTATGAGAATTAATGCCATTGAGCCTCATATATTTTTCTATTATTAGGACCATGCAAAACTTTCAGTTCACAGACATATTTATAGACCTTTGTATCTATAAGAAGGGATGGGGGAAGATTTTCTAGTTTCTGGGACTAGGAAGGAGTCATGTCTTTTTAAAGAAAAAATAATACAGGAAGAAAGAAATTACAACTTGGCTCTTTTTCCTTTTCCAGAGTTAGGGTACTGTGAATAAGATAGTGTCAAGCAATTTGAGGAGCTCAGAATATAGATGAAGATGTGCCAAAATACAGAAAGGTATCCTCGGGTTTTGAAACAGATGGGAGAAACAAAAACATTTTACAAAGTGAGAAAAGTAAGGGTACTAAGAACAGCATAAGGTGGTGAGGAAGCTGAAACAAGCATATTCTTAAATCTTTAGTTAGTTTTTAAAGAAATGTGTTTATTTTTAATTGGAAGATAATTTCCTTACAATGTTATATTTGTTTCTGCCAAATATCAACATGAATCAGCCATAGGTATACATATATCCCCTCCCTTATGAACCTCCTTCCCACCTCCCACCCCTCTAGATTGTCACAGAGCATGAGGTTTGAGTTTCCTGCATCATACAGCAAGTTCCCACTGGATATCTATTTTACATATAGTAATGTGTATGTTTCAATTTTACTCTTTCAATTCGTCCCTCACTCTCCTTTGCTGTGATCACAAGTCTGTTCTCTATGTCTGTATCTCCATTGCTGCCCTGCAAATAGGTTCATCAGTATCATCATTCCAGATTCCATATATATATATATATATATATATATATATATATATGTGTGTGTGTGTGTGTTAATATATTATATTTGTTTTTCTCTTTCTGATTTACTTTGGTCTGTATAATAGGAACTAGGTTCATCCACCTCATTAGAATGGACTCAAATGCGTTCCTTTTTATAACTAACATTCCTTTGTATATTTGAACCACAACTTCTTTATCCATTCATCTGTTGATGAATTCATTCATCTAGGATGCTTCCATTTCCTAGCTATTGTAAATAGTACTGCAATGAACATTGTGGTACACATGTAATGTTCAGTTATGTTTTCCTTGGGGTATATGCCCAGTAGTTGGATTGTTGGGTCATATAGTTGTTTTATTCCCCGTTTTTTAAGGAATCTCCATGATGTTCTCTACAGTGGTTGTATCAACTTATATTCACACCAACAATGCAAGAGGGTTCCCTTTTCTCTACATCCTCTCCAACATTTATTATTTGTAGATTTTTTGTTTTGACTAGTGTGAGGTGATACATTATTGAAGATTTGATTTGCATTTCTCTGGTAATGAGTGATGTTGAGCATTTTTTCATGTGTTTATTAGCCATCTGTGCAGGCTTCAGCAATATGTAAACCGTGAACTTCCTGATGTTCAAGCTGGTTTTAGAAAAGGCAGAGGAACCAGAGATCAAATTGCCAACATCCGCTGGATCATGGAAAAAGCAAGAAAGTTCCAGAAAAACATCTATTTCTGCTTTATTGACTATGCCAAAGCCTTTGACTGTGTGGATCACAATAAACTGTGGAAAATTCTTCAAGAGATGGGAATACCAGACCACCTGATCTGACTCTTGAGAAATTTGTATGCATGTCAGGAAGCAACAGTTAGAACTGGACATGGAACAACAGACTGGTTCCAAACAGGAAAAGGAGTACGTCAAGGCTGTATATTGTCACCCTGCTTATTTAACTTCTATGCAGAGTACATCATGAGAAATGCTGGACTGGAAGAAACACAAGCTGGAATCAAGATTGCCGGGAGAAATATCAATAACCTCAGATGTGCAGATGACACCACCCTTATGGCAGAAAGTGAAGAGGAATTCAAAAGCCTCTTGATGAAAGTGAAAGTGGAGAGTGAAAAAGTTGCCTTAAAGCTCAGCATTCAGAAAACGAAGATCATGGCATCTAGTCCCATCACTTCATAGGAAATAGATGGGGAAACAGTGGAAACAGTGTCAGACTTTATTTTTCTGGGCTCCAAAATCACTGCAGATGATGACTGCAGCCATGAAATGAAAAGACACTTACTTCTTGGAAGGAAAGTTATGACCAACCTAGAGAGCATATTGAAAAGCAGAGACATTACTTTGCCAACAAAGGTCCGTCTAGTCAAGGCTATGGTTTTTCCTGTGGTCATGTATGGATGTGAGAGTTGGACTGTGAAGAAGGCTGAGCGCCTAAAAATTGATGCCTTTGAACTGTGGTGATGGAGAAGACTCTTAAGAGTTCCTTGGACTGCAAGGAGATCCAACCAGTCCATTCTGAAGGAGATCAGCCCTGGCATTTCATTGGAAGAAATGATGCTAAAGCTGAAACTCCAGTACTTTGGCCACTTCATGCAAAGAATTGACTCATTGGAAAAGACTCTGATGCTGGGAGGGATTGGGGGCAGTAGGAGAAGGGGATGACAGAGGATGAGATGGCTGGATGGCATCACTGACTCGATGGACGTGAGTCTGAGTGAACTCTGGGAGTTGGTGATAGACAGGGAGGCCTGGCGGGTTGCGATTCATGGGGTCACAAAGAGTCGGACACGACTGAGTGACTGAACTGAACTGAACTGAGGTATTCTTTGGAGAAATATCTGTTTATGATTGGATTGTTTGTGTTTCTGTTATCAAGCTGTGTGAGCTGCTTGTATATTTTGGAGATTCATCTTTTGTCAGCTGTTTCATTTGCTATTATTTTCTCTCATTCTGAGGGCTGTCTTTTCACCTTCGTTATAGTTTCCTTTGCTGTGCAAAAGATTTTAAGTTTAATTAGGTCCCATTTGTTTATTCTTGTTTTTGTTTCTATTATTCTAGGAGGTGGGTCATAGAGGATCTTGCTGTGCTTTAAGTCAGGAGTGTGCTGCCTATAGTTTTCCTCTAGGAGCTTTATACTTTCTGGCCTTACATTTGAGTCTTTATTCCATTTTGAGTTTATTTTTGTGTATGGTGTTAGGAAACAGTTCTAACTTTATTCTTTTACGTGTAGCTGTTCAGCTTTCTCAGCACCAATTATGGAAGAGGCTGTCTTTTCACCATTGTCTATTCTTGCCTCCTTTGTCAAAGATAAGGTGCCCAAAAGTGTATGGGTTTATCTCTGGGGTTTCTGTCTTGTTCCCTTGGTCTATATTTCTGTTTTTGTGCCAGTACCATACTGTCTTGATGACTGTAACTCTTTAATACAGTCTGAATTCAGGAAGGTTGATTCTTCCAGCTCCATATTTCTTTCTCAAGATTGCTTTAGCTATTTGGGATCTTTTAGTTTCCATACAAATTGTGAATTTTTTTTTCTCTAGTTCTCTAAAAAAATATCATTGGTAGTTTTATAGGGATTGCATTGAATCTGTAGATTGCTTTGGGTAGTACAGTCATTTTCACTCTATTGCTTCTCCCAGTCAAAGAACATGGTATATATATCTCCATCTGTTTGTGTCCTCTTTGATTTCTTTCATTAATGTCTTATAATTTTCTCCATGCAGCTTTTTCATCTCTTTTGGTAGGTTTATTCCTAGGTATTTTATTCTTTTTGTTACAATGGTGAATGGGATTGTTTCCTTAATTTCTCTTTCTGATTTTTAACTGTTAGTATATAGGAATGCAAGGGATTTATGTGTATTAATTTTATATCCTGCAACTTTATTCATTGATTAGCTCTACTAATTTTCTGGTGGCATCATTAGGGTTTTCTAGTATAGTATCATGTCATCTGCAAACAATGGGAGTTTTACTTCTTTTCCAATCTGGAGTCATTTTTATCACTTTTACTTCTCTGACTGCTGTGTTTAGGACTTCCAACACTATGTTGAATAATAGTGGTAAGAGTGGGCACCTTCTCTTGTTCCTGATCTTAAGAGAAATGCTTACTGTTTTTTCACCATTAAGAATAATGTTTGCTGTGGGTTTGTCAAATATGGCCTTTATTACTTTTAGCTATGTTTTCAATGCCTACTCTCTGGAGAGTTTTTATCATAAATGGATGTTGAATTTTGTCAAAAGCTTCCTCTGTATCTATAAAGATGACTGTATGGTTTTTATATTTCAATTTGTTAATATGGTGTATCACATTGACTGATTTGTATGTATATTGATGAATCCTTGCATCCTTCAGGGAAAGCCCACTTGATCATGATGCATAATCCTATTAATGTGTTGTTGAATTCTGTTTCCTAGAATTTTGTTGAGGATTTTTGCATCTAAGTTCATAAGTGATATTGGCCTGTAATTTTCCTTTTTTTGTGGCATCTTTGTCAGGTTTTAGTATCAGAGTGATGGTGGCCTTGTAGAATAAATTAATGAGTTTTTGTTTGAAATTTTCTGGAAGACTCTGAGCAGGATCAGTGTTTGTCCTTCCCTATGTTATTGGTAGAATTCACATATGAAGCCATCTGGCCTTGGGCTTTTGTTTGCTGGAAGATTTTTTAATTATTATTATTATTACAGTTTTTACTTTTGTGATTGGTCTCTTTACATTTTCTATTTCTTCCAGGCTCAGTTTTGGAAGGTTATACTTTTCTAAGAATTGATCCATTTCTTCTATATTTTTCATTTTATTGACAAATAGTTGCTCATAGTAGTTTATGACCCTTTGTATTTCTGTGTTGTCTGTTGTAACTTCTGCTTTTTTATTTCTAATTTTATTGACTTGATTCATCTTCCTTTCTCTCTTGATGAGTCTGGCTAATGGTTTGTCAATTTTATTAAAGAAACAGCTTTTAGTTTTATTGATCTTTGCTATTGTATCCTTCATTTCTTTTTCATTTATCTCTGCTCTGATCTTTATGACTTCTTTCCTTCTACTAACTTTGGGGGTTTTGTTCTTATTTTTCTAGTTGCTTTAGGTATAAGGTTAGATTATTTATTTGATATTTTTTCTTGTTTCTTGAGGTAGGCTTATATTGCTATAAACTTCTGTCTTAGTACTGCTTTTAGTGTATCCCATAAGTTTTGAGTTGTCTTGTTTTCACTATCATTTGCTTCTAGGTATTTTTTATTTCCTCTCTGATTTCTTCAGTGAACTATTGATTATTCAAAAGCATATTGTTTAGCCTCCATGTTTTTTTTTTTAATAGTTTTTTCCCCTATACCTGATTCTAACCAAGCATCATGGTTAGAAAAGATGCTTGAAATTATTTCAAAATTTACCAACATTTAAAAATTTACCAAGGTTTGATTTGTGACCTAAGATGTGATCTATCATGGAGAGTGTTCCGTGTGCACTTCAGAAAAAGCTGAAATCTATCATTTTCACATGATATTCCCTGTAAATATAAATTAGGTCCTACATCCCCAATGTATCATTTTGAGCTTGTGTTTCTTTATTAATTTTCTGTCTGGATAATCTGTCTATTGGTGTGAGTAGGTTACTAAAGACCCCCCCCCCCCAACTCTTATTGTGTTCCTGTAGATTTTCCTTTGAATCGTCATTAAAATTTGCCTTATGTATTGAGGTGCTGTTATGTTGAGTGCATATATAATTGTTATATCTTCTTGGACTTATCTCTTGATCATTATGTAGTGTCCTTCCTTGTCTCTTGTAAAGGTCTTAACTTTAAAGTCTATTTTATTGATATGAGTTTTGATACTACTGCTTTCTTTTGATTTCCATTTAAGTGGAATATCTTTTTCTAGCCCCTCACTTTCAGTTTGTATGTGTCTCTAGGTCTGAGGTGTGTCTCATGTAGAAAGCGTATATAGGGTCTTGTTTTTGTGTCCATTCATCCAGTCTGTCTTTTGGTTGGAGCATTTGATTCATTTACATTTTTTAAAAAAATATTTATTTTTTAATATAAATTTATTTATTTTAATTGGAGGTTAATTATTTCACAATATTGCATTGGTTTTGCCATACATCAACATGAATCATTTAAGGTAATTATTGGCATGTGTGGTCCTATTACTATTTCCTTTATTCTTTTGAGTTTGTTTTCGTAGACCTTTTCTTTCTCATGTGTTTCTGTCTAGAGAAGTTCCTTTAGTCTTTGTTGTAAAGCTAATTTGATGTTGCTCTATTCTCTATATTTTTCTTGTCTGTGAAGCTTTTGATTTCTCCCTCAAATCTAAATGATATCCTTGCTGGATAGAGTAATCTTGGTTGTGGGTTTTTTTCTTTCATTACTTTAAGTATATCCTGCCACTCCTTTCTGGCCTTCAGAGTTTCTCTTGAAAGATCAGCTGGTAGCCTTATGGGGATCCATATGGTATGCTATTTGTTGCTTTTCTTGCTGCTTTTAATGTTTGTACTTTGTTTAATTAGTTTGATTAATATATGTCTTTACATGTTTCTCCTAGGGTTTATCCTATTTGGGACTCTCTGGGACTCCTGGACTTGGGTGGCTAGTTGTTTCCCATGTTAGGAATTTTTTTTTGGCTATAATCTCCCCAAATATTTTCTCATACCCTTTTTCTCTTTTTCTTTGGGGACCCCTATAATTTGAATATTGGTGAGCTTAATGTTGTCCCAGAGGTCTCCGAGACTGTCCCTGTTTCTTTTTACTCTTTTTTCTTTATTCTGCTCTGCTTCAGTTATTTCCACCATTCTGTCCTCCAGCTCACTTATACATTCTTCTGCCTCAGTTACTCTGCTATTGGTTCCTTCTAGTATGTTTTTAATCTCAGTTTTTATGTTGTTCATTGCTGATTGTCTATTATTTATTTTTTCTGGGTCCTTGTTAAACATTTCTTCTGGGTCCTTGTTAAACATTTCTTAAATCTTTTCAAACTGTGCCTCCAGCCTATTTATCTGTGCCTGAATTTTATTTTAAAGATTTTATGTTATATTTATTATCAATACTCTGATTTCTTTTTCAGGTAGACTGCCTATTTTCTCTTCATTTTTTTGGTCTTGTGGGTTTTTACCATGTTCCTTCATCTGCTGCATGTTTCTCTGTCTTTTCATTTGGGTTAATTTACTGTGTTTGTGGTTTCCTTTCTGCAGTCTGGTGGTCTATAGTTCCTCTTAATTGTGAAGTCTCACCCCCATGAGTGGAGTTGGACCAGTGCCTTGTGAAGATTTCCTGGTTGGGGGGACTCGTACCTGTGTTCTGATAGATGGAGCTGGATTTTTTCTCTCTGAAGGACAGTGCCATATTCAGTAGTGTGTTTTGGGGTGTCTATGGGTTTGGTATGGCTTTAGGCAGCTTGTCTGCTAATATGCAATGTTATGTTCCTGTTTTGCTGAAGGATAGGCAAAGGGCATCTGGCACTGGAGCTTGCTGGCCTTTAGGTAGGGCTTGGTCTTAGTGTTGAGGTGGAGGCCTTTGGGAGAGCTCCTGCTGATTAATATTCCATGGGGTTGGTATTTCTCTGGTACAAAGTCCTCAATTCAGGTCTCTCACCTTGGGGCTTCAGGCTAAACCCTTTACTGTAGCACCGAGACTTCTTTGGCTACACAGCACCGAAGACAACACCCCAAGATGATTGATGAAAGCAACACTCAATTGTCTAGAACACCCAAGAAACTCACACTCTCAAAGATAAGAGAGAAAAGATGATAAAAACAGGAGCCAAAAAAGAAAAGAACAATCAAACCAATAAATAAACCCATACATAAAAATGAATACTAAAAACTAGATTTTCAAAAACACAAAATTTAGAACATAGAAAAAATGCAATATAGTTAAAGGGTACTATAAAAGAGGTAAATAAAATAAAATGAATTTGTTTAAACTAAGATGCTTTACAAAAGTAAAAAGTAGGTTATAAAAAATAAAAATTAAGGGAATAATATAGAAAGAGCAACCTTAGAACAATATGAAAAAGAAAAAAGGGGGGAAATTATATAGAGAGTGGTGGTAAGAAGAAGGTCCTCATGATTCCTCTTTTTTTCCACTCCACACAATGTATTCCAGTCCATCTGCCTACTCAGAAAGTCCTCCAATATTTCTAGGAAGGTCTCTGGACCTGTTGTGGGCAGTGTGGGGTTTACTCAGTCTCAGATCTGGCCTTACTCCAGCTTGTACTTGCTCCCAAATTCCACAGTTGTCCCCAAAGTCCACAGTCTCAAGGTAATTGTGGGGATTTAATCCATTGCACCTGTGGCTGCAGTTACTAATACCCTTTCTCTTCTTTGGTCATGCAGCCCCTGGTGTTCCACTTTGGTTTTGGACCCAGCTCTGCTTGTAGGCTGCCCTCTGCTGTCTGCCCCCCATCCAGGCAAGAAGGGGCAAAAGACTGAGACTTATTAGGGCTCACTTGATCAGTTGGGCTGGGGAGAGGGAAGGGTATGTCAGCCACAATTGGGATGTAACAGGGAGTGCCTGAGGTGGTAGAAACCTGCTGAATGTTGTTATAGTCAGCTGGGTTGTGTACTCTCCCAGAAGAATTGGCCCCAGGTCATGGGTCCCTAGAAAGGGCCAAGTTGCTTAGGCTCCCAGTAAGGTGTGGGCAGTAACCTGTGCCTGCTCACAGCCTGGTGGTAGCTGCTTTGGCAGTGGCTAATGGCTTATGTTTCCTCCTCTGGGATCATAAACTGCAGTCATGTCCAATTCTGCTGGTGGTGCTCCTACCAGTTTTGCTGGTTTTGGTGGCCGCTGGTGAAGTCAGAGTTTCCTGGTGTTTACAATTTCCTGCCTCTCTGAGATGCCCCGTCCCCATCCTAGACTCCCTCAGCTGCATCTCACCAGCCCCCTTAGAGTATCCTTGTGGCAGCCAACCCCGGTCCTCTCCCTAGGGTCAAATACCTGAACCTGACTGAGCCTCAGCACTCTGCCCCTACTCTCTGCTGCTGGCACAGCTGTGTGCGCCACTTCTCTTCTGGGAAGTGCTGTTCGGCAATGATCTCTGTAGTGAATTCTCTCCGTTTTGTCTTCTGAGCATCTGTTGCTGAACTCCCCTCTGAAGTTCCAAAGCTCCCTCCTGCCCCCAACCCTGAGGGGGTTTCTGAGTGTGTGGAAACTTTTACTCCTTCACAACTCCCTCACCGAAGTGCAGGTTCCCATCCTGAAATCCTTTGTCTCGTTTTTTATCTTCATCTTTTAACCTACCTTCTTCTAAGGAGATTGGCTTGCCCTTTTGAAAGTCTGGGGTCTTCTGCCAGCTTTCAGAAGATGTTCTGTAGGATTTGTTGCATATGGAGATGAATTTCTGATGTATTTGAAGGGAGAGAGGTGATCTCCCCATCCTATTTCTCCACCATCTTGGATGCCTCCACTTTTCATTTATTAAGGATGAAATATTGAGCATTCAAAAGAGTAGAGTTTGGGCTAAATTGGGGAATTAAAATCTTTTATATATCTATGGCCATTATTTATTAGTATTTATTTTTATTAAAATTATATCTTGGTAAATTTGTATTAAGATCTGAGAAACAGAGATCTGGTATGTCTTTAATACAGGAACTAGTCCCAGAACTTCTGACAAAGGGAGAATAGGTATGTATGTGTATCTGTGTGTGATCAGAAGCAGGGGATTGATGGTATAACTGGAGAAATTCTACTCAAAGGCAAGTTTTGTTTTGACAATTTCAGTTTCAGGTGAAGGATATCTCAACTCAAACTAGTTCAAACAAGAGAGAAATCTATTGGTTTGTACAAACAGACGTCTGAAAGTCCAGATCTTTAGGCAGATCTGGTTCCAGACACTGAAAGGATAGCTCTCACTTTCCCTCTTTGACTCTGATTTCCTGTGTGTGTATGTCATCTTTTGGAAAATCTCCTATGGTAGCAGCAAGTATAGGTTTCTACCATCTTTATATCTCTCAACTGCAGAGACAGAATTTCTTACTCAAGTTCCAGTAAAAGTTCTAGAAATTTCCCTCAGTGACTGGCTAAGATAACTTGCCCATTCCTGAACTAAACATTTGGGTCAAGGGGATGAAATACTACTGGAAATGCCCATTGTCTTACCACTCCTGTGGTCAGTTAGAGGAGTCAATCTGACCCCCAAAAAAGGTTCTAGTACTAGAGGAGGAACGGGGTGGGAGAAAGTCATATTGAGAAGACAAAACCATAGCTAACACAATATACTACCAGCAGTATGATCAAACTGTTGATGTGATAAGGGCACATATGATACGAGTGTAACAAAAAGCAAAGTAAAATACTCCAGTCTCAATTACCTGGATATATTAATAAAAGTATAGGAAGAATACATGCCCACTTTTTATTCAGGTATGATTCTTAATTAGTATTTCTTGAGTACAGTCCTTGGACCAATTGCACCAGAATTATTTTGAAATCTTGTTTAAAATATAACTTCCTGAGTTCTATCCTAAATCTGCTAAATATGAACCTACAAATAAATTCCTGTTGTCCAGGAATCTACATTTTTAACAGGTGATCTGGGTGATTTGTAAGAACATTAAAGCTCCAGAACCATGATTCTATTTTATTTAGACACATTGAATTGTAATACTAGGAGAAGTTATTATGTTTGGACTTGTAATTAGGGATGTAAATCTAGTCAAGCCCATTGTTGGTGCTCAACAAATATTTGATGCACTGAAATCTTACTAGTATCTTACTAGATCAGACTAATTAGGTAGAAGCCATCTGAACTAATGAAAGCTCAAAACCATAGGTTATTTTAAAAAGGAAACATGGGGACTTCTGGCTATGATGTAGTGATGAAGACAACAAAATTCCTTTGCCCCAAAACAACTGTAAAACTCAACAACATTGTTCAAAAAACTAGTCATCGAAGTGCAGTTCTTGGTCCTGCAGATCTGTGTCTTGCTTCAACAATGCTTGGACAGAACAGACCCAGGGATGTCCCTTGCTCCAGCAGCGGACCAGCCTTCAACTTTTTTCCATTGCAACCTTCAGAATCAGCCACTCAGCTGTCCGTGATCACCAGGGCCAGCCATCACTTTTTGAGCTTAACTCCTTATAACCATGAGCGCCAAGATTCGTCAGAATTATTCCACAGAGGTAGAGGCCGCCATCAACCGCCTGCTCTACATGCACCTGCAGGCTTCCTATACCTACCTTTCTCTGGGCTTCTATTTTGACCACAACAATGTGGCTCTGGAGGGTGTGGGCCACTTTTTTTCATGAATTGGCCAAGGAGAAGCACGAGGGTGTAGAGCGGTCTCTTGAATATGCAAAACCAGAGCGGCGGCCTTGCCGTCTTCCTGGATGTACAGAAGCCATTCCAAGATGAGTGGGGTAAAACCCAGGATGCTATGGAAGCCTCCCTTCTCATAGAGAAAAGGCTGAACCAGGCCCTTTTGGATCTGCATGTCCTGGGTTCTGCCCTTGCAGACCCCCACATCTGTGACTTCCTGGAGAACCACTTCCTAGATGAGGAGGTGAAACTCATCAAGAAGATGGAGCCATTTCTCAAGTTTCAGACACAATGGAAACAATAAAGCTTTTTGCAGCAAAAACAAAAAACAAACAAAAAAAAACCCAAAAAACCCACCATTTCAGAGCTTGAAGAGAAGCAAGTAGGAAAAAAAAAGAAAGAAATATTAATTCATGAAAAACTGAATTTCAGGTATGAACAGTGAAAGTCTATGGTGTTCTTTTCTGGAACTACTTCCATCCTACCTCCATATCAGGTGAGGTAGGTGAGGTTGTTCTACCACAATGGGGCTGGCAGTGAAAAATCAGCAGATTTACTGGTAGAAGGGACTAACTTGGTTTGGAATAGATGATGAAAAACCTATATCCAATGATATTGTTGATAAAGTACCAAATTTGGCAGAAATGAGCAAGAAAAGCCAGGAACAATGCTAGCCTCAAGGTGAAGTCTTGGTTGGAGTCAGTGGCAGACAAACTAAAAAGCTGAGATTTAATAGGGAAATTCTGGTCATGAGAAAAGCATAGAAGAACTATCCTTGGCTGTCCAGGAGGCTTAACGAATGCATGTGGAGACCTGAGAAGACCTGGTAAAAATTAATAGCTGAAAATGGCCTGAATTTGTACACATACTTAAAATCACATGCAAATCCATCAGCAGTGGGTGGATACCTTACTGACTCAACTTGGTTGAGCACAGCTTCTAACCAATCATTAGCTGACCATTAAAATAAAAAGACACAGAGGTGACTCCTAGGAAGCCAAACTCAAAAGGAAAAATAAAATTCAAAAAAAAAAAAAAAAGCAGAACAGTTAGAGACCAGAAAGCAGGAGGAGACAAATTCTACAGATTAAGCCCAGGAAGGCTACAAATAAATGAAACAAACAAAATGAACAACACTCTCAGTGGAATAAGGAATCCAGAACTGCTACAATACATTGTATAAAATGTCTAGTTTTCAAAGATGACAAGACACGAAATGGCAAAGAGTGACCCACACTCAGGGAAAAATTCAATAGAAACTGCCCGAGTGAGCCCAGATGTTAGATTTAGCAGGCAAGGACTTCAAAATACTGATAAATATGTTCAAAGAATTAAAGGAACCATTGTTTATGAATTAAGGGAAAATGTGATGACAACAGCTGCCTCATTGGAAAAGTTCTGGATGCTGGGAAAGATTGAGGGCAGAAGGAGAAGAGGGTGTCAGAGGATGAAATGGATGACATCACTGATGTAATGAACTTGAACTTGGGCAAAGTTTGGAGGTGGTGAGGGACAGAAAGGCCTGGCATGCTGCAATTCATGGGGTTGCAAACAGTCGGACACGACTGGGTGACTGAACAACAACAACAACAACAACAACAACAGGATGACAACCCAATGGCTTAGTGGGTAAAGAATCCATCTACAATGCAGGAGACACAGGTTCTATCCCTGATTCAGGAAAATCCCCTGGAGAAGGAAATGGCAACCCACTCCAGTATTCTTGCCTGAAAAAAATCCCATCCCATGGATGGAGGATCCTGACTGACTACAGTCCACAGGGTCACAAAGAGTCAGACCCAACTGAGTGACTAAGTACAAACACATGATGACAATGATACAAAAAAAGAGCAAGTCTCAATTTAAAAAAGGAACGTTAGAAAGAACCAAATGGAAACTGCTCAGTTGAAATCACAATAACTGATATGAAAGTTTACTATATTTACTCAAACATCATATTTGAAATGGCAGAGAGAAGAGTCATCCAGTCTAAAAAACAAAGGGAAAAAAACTGAAGAAAATGAACAGAACCTTCTGTGACTACTTCTAGCATGCCAACTTACATGTAATAGGAATCTAAGAAGAGACAAGAAAGAAAAAAAATATTTGAAGAAATAATCAAAAATTTTTCAAGTTTGGTGAAAAATATTAATTGGCAGGTCAGTGAAGCTCAATTCCAAGTAGGATAAACACAAAGGGGTGCATATGTAGTCATATTGTAGTCAAACTTTTGAAAGCCAAGAACAAAATCTTGAACAAGAGACAAATGACTCCTCATATACAGAGAAACAATATGTTTACCCTATGGTTAACATTATACTTAATGATCAAAGACTGAATGCTTCCTCCTTAAATCAGGAATGAGGAAAAATTTACATTCTCACCACTATTTGCTGGATGTTCTAGCCAGAGCAATAAGGACAGGAAATTAAGTAACAGGCATCTAAATTTGAAAAGAAGTGAAACTAACTCTATTTGTAGGTGGCAAGATCTTACATGTAGTCTACCAAAAAAATTAGAACTAATAGCACACAAAATGATCATAGGATACAAGATACAAAGTCCAATCGTGTTTCTGTACAAGAGCAGTGAACATTTGAAAATGAAAGTAAGATGTAATTATATTCATTATAACATCAAAAATTATATTCATTATAACAACTAAAAATAACTAACAAAAGAAGTATATGACATATATACATTGAAAACTACACAATATTGCAAAGAAAACTTAAAGACTGAAATCCCCCACATTGACCAATATATTCAACACAATTCCTATCAAAATCTCAGCAGGTGATTTTTTTCAAAGAAATTGATGACCTGATCCAAAATTTTATATGGGAACACAAAGAACCCAGACCCAGAAATCCAAGCAACTTTGGAAAGGAAAGGAGCTGTAGGACTTAAGGTACCCAACTTCAACTTACTATAAAACTACTGTACTGAAGGCAGTGTGGTATTGGCCTAAAAATAAATATATAGATTAATGGAAAAAAAATAGAGTCTAGAAATAAACCTTTAGCTTTATGGTCAATTGATTTTTCCAAAGATTGCAAGGCAATTAAATGAGGAAAAATATAATTTTTTTTAGCAAATGATTCTGGTTATCCACATACAAAAAAATTAACTTCTACCTTTACCTCATATTGTACACAAAAATTAAACTGTAAATGGATCATAGACCTAAATGTAGTAGCTAAAACTATTACAAGTTTGAAGAAAATATTAGGACAATTTTTAATTCTCTCTCTATATATATTATATCTCAATAAAGTTGTTGGAAAAATATCATTTTATGATTGTTTTCTATGACTGCATAGAAAATCATCCCCAAACTTAATTTGTACAGGTTATTTTGCTCATGGATTCTATGTAACATGGCATTCAGCATACAGAGGAGATGGTTTGTTTCTGTTCCACAGTTCCTGAAACCTCAGCTGAAATTCTAGAATTCTGGAGGTTGGAATCATTGCAAGGCCTGTTTACTCTCATGTCTAGTGGTTAATGCTGCTGCTGCTGCTAAGTCGCTTCAGTCGTGTCTGACTCTGTGCGACCCCATAGATGGCAGGCCACTAGGCTCCCCCGTCCCTGGGATTCTCCAGGCAAGAACACTGGAGTGGGTTGTCATTTCCTTCTCCAATGCATGAAAGTGAAAAGTGAAAGTGAAGTCGCTCAGTCCTGTCTGACTCTTCGCGACCCCATGGACCACAGCCTACCAGGCTTTCCAGGCAAGAGTACTGGAGTGGGGTGCCATTGCCTTCTCCAGGTTAATGCTGGCCATCAGTCAATACCTTAATTAAGACTGTCAGCTTAAATATCACATGTGGTCTCTGTTTTGGTACGGGACACCTTACAACATGGTGTGTTTGTCTGATGTTTTTCTCATGATTAGACTGGGTTTAGAGTTTTGGGGAGGATGATCACAGAAGTGAAGTGCCATTCTCGTCACATCATATCAAAGGTATACATTTATCTATTACTTATTACTGATGATGTTAATAATGTGGTCAAGGTTGTGTTTGTCAGAGTTCTCCACTGTAAGGTTACTTTCTCTCCTCTTCCCTTTTAATACTCTACTTTTTGGAAGCAAGTCACAGTAACAACCTCCTTAAGGAATGAAGAGTTATGCTTCATCTCCTTGAAGACAGTATATAAGTCATTTAGAATTCTTATACAGAAGAGACTTGTCTATTTACTTATTCAATAATTCATTTATATCAATATGGATTCATGGGTATTTATTTTGTATTTTGGGTTATAATCCAATATTAGTTTCTTTTATTGTTCATATATTTCAAGTTTTGGCCATTGGAAGCTGTTTCAGTTGGCCCCACTACCCCTTTGTGAGTGTGTTGAGAACTTCCTTACTTTATGGCGTTACAAAATGCTTCAGTCTCATCTTCTATATTCCCTATTTAAGCCTATGAATCAGTCAGTCATTTTTTTTTTCAAAGACTCACGGTTATTTTTATTGAAGAATGATATTAAGTATGAACTTTTAGACACGAAGTGTGTTCATTGGGGTGTCATTGCTTCTAGGCAGTCTCAGCTATCAGAGCAAGAAAATATAGGTGTACATCCTAGCCCAGTTATGCATCAGATCAGATCAGATCAGTCGCTCAGTTGTGTCCGACTCTTTGCGACCCCATGAATCGCAGCACGCCAGGCCTCCCTGTCCATCACCAACTCCCGGAGTTCACTGAGACTCACGTCCATCAAGTCAGTGATGCCATCCAGCCATCTCATCCTCTGTCATCCCCTTCTCCTCCTGCCCCCAATCCCTCCCAGCATCAGAGTCTTTTCCAATGAGTCAATTCTTTGCATGAGGTGGCCAATATGCATATATGCATCCATATGTATCTATTAAGCAAAGCATAAGATCATACTGAGATCTCTAACTCTAATCCAATAGCATGGAACTTCCCAGATGGCTTGGTGGGTAAAGAATCTGCCCGCAATGCAGGAGATGTGGGTTCCATCTCTGGGTCAGGAAGATCCCCTGGAGGAGGGCCTGGAAACCCACTCCAGTATTCTTGCCTGAAGAATCCCATGGACAGAGGAGCCTGATGGGCTACAATCCATGGGGTCACAAAGAGTCAGACATGACTGAAGTGACTTAGCATTCATGCATGCACAGTCCAATAGCACGTGGATCACTCTGGGCTTCTCCTTTTGTTTCCTTTTAAAACCCCTTGTCAACAGTGGGCAACCTAACTCTCATCATTCATTTATGCTTATTTGTTCAATCACAGTATACATCTACAGCAGTTTCAGAGTTGTTATCTGTCTATTTTTTAATAGCATATGTCCATTTTCCATTTTGAGCTCAGCAGTGGAACTGTATCCACAAATGCCAAGGTACAATGAAATAAATTCATTAGGAATCAGCATTTTATTATTATTATTATTGGCCTTATGGAATGGCATGCAGGATCTTAGTTCCTCCACCAGGGACTGAATTTATGCTCCCTCGAGTGGAAGCATGGAGTCCTAACCACTAGACTACCAGGGAACTTTTGAAATCAGCATTTTAGATATTTTAACTTTTATACCACATAACATCAGAGCCAAACATCAGAGATTGCTTAAAAGAAAAGAAAAAAAATATAATTTAAAAAGAATTCTTTTCCCTTTAAAAAATTTTCTTTTTTACTGTTGTAAAAAATATTCAATATGTACCATTTTAACTATTTTTAGTGTGTAATTTCGTGGCACTAAGTACATTAACAATATATACGACCATCACTAGTATCCATTTCCAGAATTTTCATCATTCCTTACTGGAATTCTGTACCCATTAAACAAGAAGTGTTTACTTCCTTTCCTTTCTCTTCTGATAACCTCTGTTCCACTTTCTGTCTCTATGAATTTGCCCATTCTATGTAATTCCTAAAAGTGGAATCATAAAATAGTTGTCTTTTTGTATCTGCTTCTTTCACTTAGCATAATGCTTTTAAGGTTCAGCCATGTTGCACCATATATTAGAACATCCTTCCATTTTAAGCCTGAACAATATTTCATTATATGTTTATACCACATTTTATTTAATCCATTCATCTGTTGGTGGACATTTTGCTGTTTTAGCCTTTTGTCTATTGTGATCAATGCTGTTAGGAACAGGATGTTCATGTATCTGAGTCTCTGTGTTCAATTCTTTGTATTTATATTTAGAAATGGAATTGGTTGGTCATATGGTAATTCTATGTTTATGTTTTTTTTTTGAAGCCACCAAATTGATTATCACAACAGCTATGCAATTTTACATTTTCAACAGCAATGCATGAGGGCTTTAATTTCCCTACAACTTCACCAACACTGGTTATTGTCCTATTTTCTTAAATAAGAGTGACCTAAATGGGTAGTGTCTTAGTCTAATCAGCCTGCTATAACCAAATTACATAAAAGTGGCATCAGCAAAATGGCTCGACAAGATGTCCCTTGCAAGTATCTACCCCTCAACAACAAAATTTGGCATCTACCCACAAGCAAAAGTACCTTTGATGGAGCTGTGGAATCTAGTACCATACATAAGAAACATGGAAGGATTCTTACTTATCTACACATTAGGTAATAGGTATGCAGACAGTGGTGCCAGATGTGGACCCTAAAGTGGTCCATGAACCAACTCCAGCCCTTCTTAGCCATGATCTAGGAACCTCCAGAGGACACTAATTTAGACAATAAACCACAAATGAGAGGACATTTGTGGAAATCTAGGAGTCCAGTGGAGAAGTTCCAGCATACCACAGGAGTAAAATAAAAATCCAAGATGTGACACATTGGAAATGGTAAAAGGAATATTTTGATCTACCCCTCCCCCAGAGTGGCACATCTCAGTGAAAGAGAGCCTTTGTTGGCTTGTAATTTCTTCTACAGGGGAACATGAGAGCATGGGAATGAGTACTTGGCTACTTCAGCCATGTGGAATCCTGCCAAAGGGGCCCATTTCTCTCTTGCCCTTCCAGAGTACTGAATCATGAGCTATGTGACTTGGGGGCAGTGAGAAGCTGGGAGAACAGAAGCCAGTGCTCTGAATGAAACATCTGTATCAAAAGGACATGGATCCTACTAGCCACATCACAGCCTCCATTGAGAGCCTCCCAAAAGCCACTCAGATCACCTCACCAGCAAATCCCCCCCCTCAAAAAAAAACTGGTCTAAAGGCAATCCCAAGACCCTGTTAGGCTCCCCCCTACACACTCCCCAACCTGTGATCAGACCTCTGTGTGCACTCTTGATGGAAATAAGATTGAGCTTTTTTCAGACAGCAAATATTGCACGTGCAGATATCAGGCCTGAATCTGGGGGACAGAGAGAGATCACAAACTTGAGCATTTAACATCAACCTTGGGAGAACAAAAGGGAAGCAATCAGTGCTTAGGCTTGGCTTTGCAGGTTCAAGAAAAGACAAACAAGCTTAAGAATTCTGACACAGGAAGGAGCCAAGAGTGTGGAGCAGGCCTATCCACAGAAAGTCTGAGAAAGCCTGAGAATCCTTAGCAGAGATGAGGAAAGGCATTTCTCTCTTGAAGTCAGTCAGTTAGGACTAGAGGAGGTGATTGCTACATCAAATGAGAAGACAATAAGGTAAGACTTCAAAGAACATGAAAAATCAAGAAAATAGGACACAACCAAAGAAACACAATGAATTTCCAGTACTGACTCCAAAGATATAAAGTACTAAAAATAACTATAGCTAAAATAATTAGTTAATGGAGGCAATATACTAAAAGAATAGATTGTAATGTGAAAAACATAAAAGGGGTAGTAAAAGGGTGGAGATTTTGTATGCAGTTGAAATTATTATTATTATTATTATTGGCTATGCCACATGGCTTCCACGATCTTAGTTTGCCAACCAGGGGTTGAACAGGCTCCATGCAGTGAAAGTGTGGAATCCTAATCACTGGACCACCAGGAAATTTCCAGAATTAAGTTCTGATAAGCCAAAAAATAGACTGTTAGACATAAAAGATGCTTTATATGAGCCTTGTGCTAACCACAAAACAAAAACCTACAGTTGATACACAACAGATAGAGAGAAGGGAATCAAAGCATACCACTATGAAAAACAAATTCACAAAAGAAGGCAGGAAGAGATGAAGAAGAGGACAAGGGAAAAACAAAACTGTCAGAAAACAATAAAATGGCCTTAGTAACTTCCCACCTATCAGTAATTATTGTAAATATAAATGGATTCAATGTTCCAATTAAAAGGCATAGAATGGCTAAATGGATAGAAAAATGAGACCCAACTATATGCTGCCTATAAGAGACTCACATGGGCTCAAAATGAATTGATAGAAATACCAAAAGAAAGAAACTGTAACAATACTTATATAAGATACAATAGACTTCACCGCAAAAGCTGTAACAAGTGACAAAGAAGGTCACTTTATATAATGATAAAATAGTCAATTCATCAAGAGGATAATAATGATTGTAAATACATGTATACCCAAAATAATAGCACCTAAATATTAAGGAAATACTAAGAAATATGAAGGGAGAAATAGACAACAATACAATAATAAAAAGGCACTTCAATACTTCACTTTCAACAATGGATAGGTTACAATTCAGAAAATCAATTAGGAAAAACTGGAGTTGAGCTGTACTTAAAGCAAATGGCCTTAACAAATATATACAGAACTTTCCACTTATCAGCAACAGAATACACATTTTTCTTGAGTACTCATGGAACATTCTCTAAGATATACGACACGTTAGGTCACAAAACAAGTCCTAACAAATTTAGGAAGATTGAAAATATACCATATATCTTCCTGACCACAATGGTATGAAACTAGAAATTGATAATGGGAGAAAAACTGGAAAATTCACAAATATACAAAAATTAAACAGCAAAATCTTGAACGACTAATGGGCCAAAAGACAAATCAAAAGTGAAATTGAAAAACATCTTGAAACAAATGAAAATGGAAATACAACATACCAAAACTTATAGGATACAGCAAAAACAGTTCTGAGAGGGAGTTTATAGCAAGAAATGCCTACATTAAGAAAAAAAAAGAAAGCTCTCAAATAAACCTAACACTACCACAAAAAGGACAAAGAAAACCCAAAGTTAGAAAAAAAAAGAAACTAACAAATATCAAATAATAAATAAATGGAATAAAGGCCTGAAAAACACTAGAGAAGATCAATGAAACTGAGAATTAAAAAAAAAAAAAAGTAAAACCTTTTAGCTAGACTAAGGAAAATGACAGAACACTCAAATAAAATCAGAAATGAATGAGGAGTCATTGCAACAGATATCACATAAAAAGGATTATAAGAGACTGCTCTGAATAATTATATGCCAATAAATGGGATAACTCAGAAAAATGGATACACTCTATAAACATATAACCTACCAAGATGAATCATAAACAAAGAGAAAATCTGAACAGACCAATAATTAGCAGGGCAATTAGCAATAATGAGCAAGGAAATAAGCAAGGAAATAGTAAAAAACCACCCAACAAAGTAAAGTCCAAGACCAGATGGTTTCACTGGTAAATTACAATTTACATTTAAATAACAATTTAATTTACATTTAATGTAAATTAATTTAATTTATATTTAAATAACAATTAGTGCAAATTCTCCTTAAACTCTTCCAAAATACTGAAGATTAGAGAACATTCCCAAATTCATTTTTAAGGCCAGCATTCTACCCTGATACCAGGGCCAGATAAAGACACTATATCTTTGATGAAATTAAATGCAAAAATTCTTAACCAAATATTAGCAAACTAATCAAAATGACATTAAAGTGATTATTCACAATGGTCATTGAAATTTTTCACTGGAATGCAAGGAAACTTCAACATATGTAAATCAATAAATGTGATACACCACACCACATTAGTATAATGAAAGATTAAAATCATATGATCATTTTAGTAGATGCAGAAATAGAATTTGAGAAAATACAACAGCCTTTCATGACAAAAACTGCTAACCGAGAGAGTATAGAGAGAATGTACATTAAAATAATAAAAGCTATATATGTCAAACCCATAGCTAAGATCATACTCCACAGTGACATGTTAAATTTTTTCTTCTAGGATTGGGAATAGACAAGGATGCCCACTCTAACCACTCCTATCCAAAAGAGTACTGGAAGTCCTAGTCAGAGAAATTAGCACAAAAAAGAAAGATGTTAAAGTTGAGAAATAAGAAGCAAAATTTCTCTGTTTGAAGATGAATATATATAAAGTCTCCACTAACAAACAAACAAACAAACAAAAAACAAACAAAAAAAAAACTGCTAGAACTTATCAACAAATTCAAACTTCTGGATTCAAAATCAGGATTCAGAAAACAGTTGCAATTCTATACACTAAACAAAATGTCTAAAAAAGAAATAAAAAGAACAATCTCATTTAAAGTAACATCAAAACTGAACTGAACTGAAAATTAATAAAATACGAGGATTAAAATTAATCTTGAGGATCGACTAGTTTGACTTTGCTGTCCAAGGGACTCTCAAGAGTCTTCTCTAATACCACGGTTCAAAAGTATCAGTTCTTTGGTGTTCAGTCTTCTTTAAGGTCGAACTCTTGTATCTGTACATGACTACTGGAAAAGCCGTAGCTTTGACTAGACAAACGTTTGTTGGCAAAGTGATGTCTCTGATTGTTAATACACTGTCTAGGTTTGTCATAGCTTTTCTTCCAAGGAGCAAGTGTCTTTTAATTTCATGGCTGCAGTCACCATCTGCAGTGACTTTGGAGCCCAAGAAAATAAAGTCTGTCTCTGTTTCCATTGTTTCCCTATCATGCGAAGAATTGACTCATTGGAAAAGACTCTGATGCTGGGAGGGACTGGGGGCAAGAGGAGAAGGGGACGACAGAGGATGAGATGGCTGGATGGCATCACTGACTCGATGGATGTGAGTCTCAGTGATCTACGGGAATTGGTGATGAACAGGGAGGCCTGGTGTGCTGTGATTCATGGGGTCGCAAAGAGTTGGACATGACTGAGCAACTGAACTGAAATGAACTGAACTGAATGGGACTGGATGCCATGATCTCAGTTTTTTGAATGTTGCATTTTAAGCCAGCTTTTTCACTCTCCTCTTTCACTTTCATCAAGAGGCTGTTTAGTTCCTCTTCACTTTCTGCCATAAGGGTGGTGTCATCTGCATATCTGAGGTTACTGATATTGTTCCTGGAAATCTTGATTCTAGCTTGTGCTTCATCAAGCCTGGCATTTCCCATGATGTACTCTGTTGGTAGAAATGTAAATTGATACAGCTGCTATGGAAGATGGTGTGGAGAGTCCTTAAAAAACTAGAAATAAAACCACCATATGACCCAGCAATCCAACTCCTAGGCATATACCCTGAGGGAACCAAAATTGAAAAATACACATGTATCCCATTGTTCATTGCAGCACCATTTATAACAGCTAGAACATGGAAGCAACCTAGATGTCCATCAACAGATGAATGGATAAAGAAGTTGTGGTACATATACACAATGGAATATTACTCATCCATAAAAAAGAACACATTTGAGTCAGTTCTGACGAGGTGAATGAACCTAGATGCCGGAGTCCAGCCCCGGGGGATCCAGGGAATTTGAAGGGGAGACGGCATCGGCGATCAGGAAACAACAGCTTATTTAAATGTTAATTAAATATATAAAGAGTGGTTAAATAAGGATAGCTTAGTGAGAAAATTTAGTGGAGAAAAGAGGCTGAATAATTCAGCCAGAAGGTGAGAGAAAGAACGACATGGGGAGACCAAGTTTTGGGGAAAAAGGCCTGCACTTTATTTTCCAAAGTAGTTTTTATACCTTAAGTTATGCATAGAGGATAATGGGGGAAGGGGTAGAGTCATGCAGTAAGCCAGGCTTTCTTCCTGCAAACTTATCATATGCAAAAGTTTAGATGATTTGCATCATCTTCTGGCCTGGAGGCCTGTTAAAATTTTAAGAAACTTATTTTTCTCTAAAGGTGATTATTCTAAAGTCAGGCTCCGCCCTCCAAAAGCATTAGATAAAGTTGCATTCCTATAGGGCAAAGGTATGGTGGGCTATAACAAGAAAAAGAATTAACTCAAGGGTCCAAGGTTACAAACATTAAAGCTACTACTTACACCAATTATATTAATTAATACACTGCCAGGGACACAGTAGGTAAGGGATATGGAAACTTAGCAGCAAACATTGGCCCAACAAGTGAAAAACCCTTTACCAATACAATTTCTAATCAATCTTTTAACTGCTCAAAGGAATCTGTATTCAGACAGTTTAGAACATCTCATGCCTCTCATGGTTGTGAACTAAAACACTCTTGTCACACCCAGGACAGCCCCCCGTAAAGTCAGAGGTGTAGGTGAGAGGACAAAGCAGTAAAGTAGGCAGACTCTGGTTTTGGGGGTAGATGCTCGAGAATTTCCAGGGGGACTTCTGAGGCTTGATCCTGCCTTTGCGTATGCCAAGCCTCCTTCCTCGTGACCTTTGCCATGGGTGGAGTTCCTCACGCTGGCTCACGCTGGCTCCCGGCACCTAGAACCTATTATAGAGAGTGAAATGAGTCAGAAAGAGAAAGATAACTATTGTATTCTGAAGCATATATACAGAATCTAGAAAAATGGTACTGAAAAATTTATTCACAGGGCAGCAGTGGAGAAACATAGAGAATAGACTTATGGACATGGGGAGAGGGGAGGAGAGAGTGAGAGGTATGGAGAGAGTAACATGGAAGCTTACATTATCATATGTAAGATATATAGCCAATGGCACTTTGCTGTATGGCTCAGGAAACTCAAACGAGGGCTCTGTATCAACCTAGAGGGGTGGGATGGGGAGAGAGACGGGAGAGAGTTTCAAAAGGGAGGGAATATATGTATATGTATGGCTGATTCATGTTGAGGTTTCATAGAAAACAGCAAAATTCTGTAAGTGAATTATCTTTCAATAAAAAAAATAAATTAAAAAGTACACTGGAGGGAACAAACAGTAAAGTAACTGAAGCAGAATAATGGATAAGTGAGCTGGAAGATAAAATGGTGGAAATAACTGAAGTGGAACACAGAAAAGGAAAAACACATATACACAATGGAGTATTACTCAGCCATTAAAAGAATACATTTGAATCAGTTCTAATGAGGTGGATGAAACTGGAGCCTATTTTACAGAGTGAAGTAAGCCAGAAAGAAAACACCAATACAGTATACTAACGCATATATATGGAATTTAGAAAGATGGTAACAATAAACCTGTATACGAGACAGCAAAAGAGACACTGATGTATAGAACAGTCTTTTGGACTGTGCGGTAGAGGGAGAGGGTGGGATGATTTGGGAGAATGGCATTGAAATATGTATAAAATCATATATGAAATGAAAAAAAAAGTATTAAGAACAGTCTCAGAGACCTCTAGGAAAACATTCAGTGTAACAATATTTGAATCATAGGGGTCTCAGAAGAAGAAAAAAAAAAAAATGAAAGGGCATGAGAAAATATTTGAGGAGATTATAATCGAAAACATCCCCAAAATGGGAAAGGAAATAGCTACCCAAGTCCCAGTAAGCCCAGAGAGTTCCATACAGGATAAACCCAAGGAGAAACACACCAAGAGGCATACTAATCAAACTAACAAAAGTTAAACACGAAGAACAAACATTAAAAGCAAAAAGGGAAGAGCAACAAATAACATACAAAATGATCCCCATAAGGCTACCAGCAGATCTTTCAAGAGAAACTCTGCCTGCCAGAAGAGAATGACAGGATATACTTAAAGTGATGAAAGGGAAAAATGTACAACCAAGATTACTCTACCCAAGAGGATTTCATTCAGATTCAAAGGGAAAAGCAAAACCTTTACAAACAAGCAGAAGTTAAGAGAATTCAGCACTGTCAAACCACCTCTACAATAAATGCTAGAGAATTTCTTCTAGATAGGAAAAAAAGGCATACAAAGCAAACCCAAAACAATAAAATAAATGGTAATAAGCTCATATATATCAATAATTACCATATATGTAGATGGGCTAAATGTTTCAACCAAAAGACACAGATTGGCTGAATGGAAACAAAAAACAGACAAAAAAAACCCCTATATATGCTGTCTACAAAAAAAGACCTCTATATATGCTGTCTACAAGAGATCCACCTCAGACCTAGGGATACATACAGACTCAAAGTGAGGGGCTGACAAAAGATATTCCATGCAATCAGAAATCAAAAGAAAGCGGGACTAGCGATACTCATATCACATAAAATAAGACTTTAAAATATAGAGTATTACAAGAGACAAAGAAGGATACTACATAACAATCAAGGAATTAATCTAAGAAAAAGATACAACAATTATAAATATATATGCACCAAACATAGGCACACCTCAATACATAAGGCAAATGCTAACATCTACTAAAGGGAAATTGACAGTAATACAATAATAGTGGGGGACTTCAGTAACCTACTCACACCAATAGACAGATCATCCAGACAGAAAATTGAGAAGGAAACACAACCTTTAAATGATACATTGGACGAGTTGTACCTAACTGATATCTACAGAGCATTTCATCTAGAAGCAATAGAGTTCACTTTTTTTCTCAGTGCACATGGAACATTCTCCATGATAGAGCACATCTTGGGCCACAAATCAAGCTTTGGTAAATTTTTAAAAGCTGAAAACATTTCAAACATCTTTTCTGATCACAAGGCTGTAAGATAAGATATCAGCTACAGGAAAACAAAAAACCTATTAAAAAACACAAACATATGGAGGCTAAACAATATGCTTCTGAATAACCAACAGACCACTGAAGAAATCATAAAAGAAATTAAAATATGCCTAGAAAAAAATGACAGTGAAAACATGACAACTCAAAGCCTTCGGAATTCAGCAAAAGCAATTAAGAGGGAAGTTTATAGCAATACAAGCCTACCTCAAGAAACAAGAAAAAATCAAATAAACAACCTAACCTTACACCTAAGGCAATTAGAAAAAAAAGAATAGAAAAACCTCAAAGTTAGAAGGAAAGAAATCATAAGAATCAGAGCAGAAACAAATGAAAAAGAAATAAAGGAGACAATAGCAAAGATCAATAAAATTAAAAAGCTGACTCTTTGAGAAGATAAAATTGACCAACAGTTAGCCAGACTAATCAAGAGAAAAAGGGAGAAGGCTCAAATAAATAAAATTAAAAAATAAAAAAGCAGAAATTACAACAGACAACACAGAAATACAAACGATAATAAGAGACTACTATGAGAAACTATATGCCAATAAAATGGACAACCTGAAAGAAATGAAAAAATTCTTAGGAAAATATAACCTTTCAAAATTCAACCAGGAAGAAATAAAAAATATGAACAGACCAATCACAAACACAGATATGAAAACTGTAACCAAAATATTCCAACAATAAAAAAATCCAGAGCCAGATGTTTTCACAGGAAAATTCTACCAAAAGTTTAGAGAAGAGCAAACACTGATCCTGCTCAAACTCTTCCAGAAAATTGCGAGGAAGGAAAACTCAAGAACTCATTCTACAAAGCTACCATCCCTCTGATACCAAAACTAGACAAAGATGCTACCAAAAAAAAGAAAAAAAAAAAAGAAAAAAAAGAAAATTACAAGCCATTATCACCAATATCACTGATGTACCTAGATGCAAAAGTCCTCAACAAAATTTTAGCAAACAAAATCCAACAACACATTTAAAATCATACACCATGACCAAGTGGGCTTTTATTGCAGGGATGCAGGATTCTTCAATATTAGCAAATCAATCAATGTGATACACCATATTAACAAATTGAAAGATAAAAACCATATGATTATTTCAATAGATGCAGAGAAAGCCTTTGACAAAATTCAACACCCATTTATGACTAAAAACAATCTCCAGAAAGTAGGCATAGAAAGAACATACCTCGATATAATAAAGGCCATATACAATAAACCCACAGCAAATATCACTCTCAGTGTTGAAACACTGAAATCATTTCTCTGAAATCAGAAACAAGATAAGTGTGCTCACTCTCACTACTATTATTCAGCATAGTTTTGGGAGCCCCAGCCACAGCAAACAGAGAAGAAAAAGAAATAAAAAGAATACAGATTGGAAAAGAAGAAATAAAGCTCTCACTGTTTGCAAATGACATAATTCTCTACATAGAATACCCTAGAGATGCCACCAGAAAATTAGCAAAGATAATCAATGAGTATAGTAAAGTTGCAGGATGTAAAATTGATACACAGAAATCCCTTACATTCCTATACAATAAGAATGAAAATCAAAAAGAGAAATTAAGAAAACAATCCCACTCATCATTGAAAAAATAATAAAATATGTAATAATAAAATTACCTAAATAGAAAAAAGACCTCTATGAAGAAAACTATAAGACACCCATGAAAGATGTCAAAGATGACACAAGCAAATGAAGATATAAATGATGTTCTTGGATTGGAAGAATCATAGAGTGAAAATAACTACACTACCCAAAGCAATCTATAGATTTTTGCAATCCCTATCAAACTACCAATGATATTTTTCACAGAACTAGAAGATATAATTTCACAGTTTGTATGGAAACACAAAAGACCCTGAATGGCCAAAGCAATTTTAAAAAAGAAAAATGGAGCTGGAGGAATCAACCTTGCTGACTTCAGACTATACTATAAAGCTATGGTCATCAAGACAGTATGATACTGGCACAAAAACAGAAATATACACCAATGGAACAAGAGAGAAAATGCAAAGATAAATCCATGCACTTATGGGCACCTTACCTTTGACAAAAGAGGCAAAAATATTGAATGGAAAAAAGACAATCTCTTCAATAAGTGATGCTGGAAAAACTGGTCAGCTATGTGTAAAAGTATGAAATTAGAACACTTCTTAACACCATACACAAAAATAATCTCAAAATGTATTAAAGACCAAATGTAGCACCAGAAACTATAAAACTCTTAGAGGAAATTATAGGCTGAACACTCTTTGAAATAAATCACAGCCAGATCCTCTATGACCTACCTCCTAGAGTAATTGGAATAAAAACTAAAAATAAAAAAAAAAGGGACCTAATCAAATTCAAAAGCTTTTGCACAACGAAAGAATCTATAAGCAAGGTGAAAAGATAAAACTGTCAATAAGAGCAAAGTGAAAGAGGAGAGTGGAAAAGTAGGCTTAAAGCTCAACATTCAGAAAACTAAGCCCATAGCATCTGGTCCCATCACTTCATAGGAAATAGATGGGGAAACAGTGGAAACAGTGTCAGACTTTATTTTTAGGGGGCTCCAAAATCACTGCAGATGGTGGCTGCAGCCATGAAATTAAAAGACGCTTACTCCTTGGAAGGAAAGTTATGACCAACCTAGATAGCATATTAAAAAGCAGAGACATTACTTTGCCAACAAAGGTCCATCTAGTCAAGGCTATGGTTTTTCCTGTGGTCATGTATGGATATGAGAGTTGGACTGTGAAGAAAGCTGAGCGCCAAAGAATTGATGCTTTTGAACTGTGGTGTTGGAGAAGACTCTTGAGAGTCCCTTGGACTGCAAGGAGATCCAACCAGTCCATTCTGAAGGGGATCAGCCCTGGCATTTCTTTGGAGGGAATGATGCTAAAGCTGAAACTCCAGTACTTTGGCCACCTCATGCAAAGAGCTGACTCATTGGAAAAGACTCTGATGCTGGGAGGGATTGGGGGCAGGAGAAGGGGATGACAGAGGATGAGATGGCTGGATGGCATCACTGACTCCATTGATGTTGAGTCTGAGTGAACTCCGGGAGTTGGTGATGGACAGGGAGGCCTGGTGTGCTTCGATTCATGGGGTCGCAAAGAGTCGGACACGACTAAGCGACTGAACTGAACTGAACTGAACTGAATCACACTTATGAGGGTTCCACTTCGTGACCTAATCACTTGCCAGAGAACCCACTCCCAAATACCACCACATTGGTGGTTAATAATTCAACATTTGTATTGTGGAGGGAGGCACAAACAGTCTGTCCTTTGCAAATTTGAAGTTATATTTCTTTGTAGTTTTGATTTGCATTTCTTCATGTCCCTATCAGCCATTTGTGTATCTTCTTTGGAGATACGTCCCTTCAAGCCTTTTGAAATTCAGTTGTTTGCTTGTTGTTGTTGAGGCGTAAGAGTTATTTTTTTTTTAATGTTCTGGATATTAATCCCTTATCAGATGTATGATTTGCGAACATTTTCTTCCATTTTATGGTTTAATTTTGGTGAAGTCAAATTGTTTTCTTTCTGCTCATGCTTTTGTTTTCATAGTCAAGAAACTCACTGCCAAATCCAATGGTGTGAATATTTTCCCCTATTGTTCTAAGAATTTTACAGTTTTAGCTTTGAAATTTATTTCCCTTCCCTTTGTAAAATGAATAAAGGAAAGGAAATATATTATTAAGCATTTAACCCATATTTTAAAACATAATCTTTAGGAATTGCTCAATTGCATTACATGTATTTCTCTATTGGTTTTGTTATTTATTTATATATTTATTAAATTTTCTATGTATTCATGTAATATTTTGTGTGTTCCCATGACTAATTTGAAGTTACTATATTGCTACTCCTTTTATTTCCTAGCACTTACCAAATACTATTATACTATCCTATATGTGCTTATATTCCTTGTTCCTGAGTAATTATCTTTGTAGAGTATTGCTTATGCAGGTATATTCTGCTTCCCCCTCTCATCATTTCTGAGAATGTTCAAAATGTAAGCAAGACTTTGGCAAAAGCACCCTTTTGCTAGTATATTTACCAAAAGTTTATCAAAAATATGTGGAATTATTTTAAAATACATGTAATAAACATTGTCAGTAAACAGCACATCAAGGCTGAAATTTTGTATGCTGAATTTTTTTAAGGTTACTCATCTCTCTTGATGGGGGAGTAAATGGCAACCCACTCCAGTATTCTTGCCTGAGAAACTTCATGGACAGAGGAGTCTGGCAGGCTACAGTCCATAAGGTTGCAATGAGTCAGACAGGACTGAGCAACTAAGCATACATGCGTATATGTGTCTCTTAAAACAGCTAAGATGAAATGTCATTTCTGCTTTTGCCTCTGAGAACATTTTAGTATTTTTAAAAAGTAACACAAAGTTAAGTAACCAAATAGTAGGGAAGACTATATTGAAAATTAAGAACTGCCAGATAGCCCCCTCTCACTTCTACTCTTGCTCCCAGATGCCAACACTTTTAATCATTTTTGTTTTTAGTTCCTTAGAATTTATCTCCATGCTTGAATTATATGCTTTTGCCTCTACACTATGTTTTGTTTTGACTTTCTCTTCTCCTAGATGAGGCTATAAAGCTCACTTGTACTATACCAACATCTAACTTCCATCCAACTTCCCAATGCCATTATATTAATGTTGTTAATTAGAAGTGAGATAAAAAGCCTTTGTTCCAATGAAGACTTTAAAGGAGTTATGGAGTCTTGGATGTGTGAGAAAAGGAAAGTGGGAACAACCTTCTTCTGGTCTGACAAAAATTCTTATAAATATTCATGCCTTTTAGGAATATTGACAGCATAATTAAAAAACTTTTACTATGGCAAAAAAAATCAAGAAAGCCATCAACCACTTCCAAGAAAAGTTTATTGTTAGCAGCCTCCTGTTTGTTTTGAGCCTAGTCAGGTTCTGCTAATATTCCTTTAGCCAAATTTCAAAAATTTCCTTGGTGGATTTGTATTTTGCAGGATATAATAGTCACATCTCTGTATTCCATGTAATAGTCCCCTCCCATTTTAAGAGTCTCATGCTGCCAAAGAATAGGATATAATATAAGTGAAATTGACTCTACTAGGTGTTGTTGATGCTGACCAGGGTTCTTAGCCTTCCACAAATAATAGAAATTGACTAGAAGTCAGATAAGAAATTCAGGCAAGGCTTTATTTAGGCCTCTTCAGAAGGGAGAAAAAACAAGTAACATGTTTCCTTGTTTGCTCCCTGAGAGGAGGGTAGGTAGTTCCTTAGAAGGGGTGAGGATAGAAGTGTGTCCAGGGGTCAGGTTGGAGAGGCGGTTTAGATGGTTTTCCCACCCCTTTGTGAAATTGAGTGCAGGGGCACATGAGCTGTACCCTGCTTTTGCTCCCCAAAACCCTGTTTTTGCTCCTAGATCTTCAGAGTGACAGTTGGGTTTTTTGTCTTTGTATATTTTGGTGCAGAATTTTCCTGAAGTGCATGTACACAGTTAGTTTTAACTATACATAATGTTTCTTTGTATCTTGTAGCTCAAGAAGAGGTGTGTCCAGGTGCTAGCTTTGCAGCACTGCAGCAAAGGGTCCCAGATTCCAGGCCTGCCTCATCCACCTGAGAGACTCTACACCCTTATTCTTTTTTTTTTATTATTATAACTGTTTCATTAAAAAAATAATCTATTTGCTTTAATTGGAGGCTAATTATTTTACAATATTGTAGTGGTTTTTGCCATATATTGACATGAATCAGCCATGGGTATACATGTGCTCCCTATCCTGAAACCCCCCTCTCACTTCCCTCCCCATCCCATCCCTCAGGGTCATCCTAGTGCACCAGCCTTGAGCACCCTGTCTCATGGATCAAACCTGGACTGGCGATCTATGTCACATATGATAATATACATGTTTCAATGCTATTCTCTCAAATCATCCCACCTACGCCTTCTCCCAGAGTCCAAAAGTCTGTTCTTTACATCTGTGTCTCTTTTGCTGTCTTGCATATAGGGTCACCATTACCATCTTTCTAAATTCCATATAATATGTTAATATACTGTATTGGTGTTTTTCTTTCAGACTTAATTGTGTTCTCCTTGGTGTGTATGCCTATCAGTGAAATTGCTGGGTTGTATGGCAGTTATATTTCCAGTTTTTTAAGGAATCTCCACACTGTTCTCCATAGTGGCTGTACTAGTTTGCATTCCCACCAACAGTGTAAGAGGGTTCCCTTTTCTCCACACCCTCTCCAGCATTTATTGTTTGTAGGCATTTTGATAGCAGCCATTCTGACTAGCAAGAGATGGTACTTCATTTTGGTTTTGATTTGCATTTTTCTGACAATGATATTGAACATCTTTTCATGCATTTGTTAGCCATCTGTATGTCTTCTTTGGATAAATGTCTGTTTAGTTCCTTGGCCCATTTTTTGATTGGGTCATTTATTTTTATGGAATTTAGTTGCAGGAGCTGCTTGTATGTTTTTGAGATTAATTGTAAGTTGCTTCGTTTGCTATTATTTTCTCCTATTCTGAAGGCTGTCTTTCCCCCTTGCTTATAGTTTCATTCGTTGTGAAAAAGCTTTTAATTTTAATTAGGTTCCATTTCTTTATTTTTGTTTTTATTTCCATTACTCTGGGAGGTGAGTCATAGAGGATCCTGCTGTGATTTATTTCAGAGAGTGTTTTGCCTACGTTTTCCTCTAGTTTTATAGTTTCTGGCCTTACATTTAGATCTTTAATCCATTTTGAGTTTATTTCTGTGTATGGTGGTAGAAAGTGTTCTAGTTTCATTCTTTTACAAGTGGTTTACCAGTTTTCCCAGCACCACTTGTTAAAGAGATTGTCTTTTCTTCACTGTATATTCTTGTCTCCTTTGTCAAACATAAGGTGTCCATAGGTGCGTGTATTTATCTCTGGGCTTTGTAGTGTGTTCCATTGATCTATATTTCTGTCTTTGTGCCAGTAACAAACTGTCTTGATGACTGTGCTTTGTTGTAGAGCCTGAAGTCAGGCAGGTTGATTCCTCCAGTTCCATTCTTCTTTCTCAAGATTGCCTTGGCTATTCGAGATTTTTTGTATTTCCATACAAATTGTGAAATTATTTGTTCTAGTTCTCTGAAAAATACCATTGGTAGCTTGATAGGGATTGCACAGAATCTATAGATTGCTTTGGGTAATATACACATTTTCACTATATTGTTTCTTCCAATCCATGAACATTGGATATTTTTCCATCTATTTGCATCATCTTTGATGTCTTTCATCAGTGTTTTATAGTTTTCTATGTACAGGTCTTTTGTTTCTTTAGGTAGATTTATTCCTAAGTATTTTATTCTTTTTATTGCAATGGGATTGTTTCCTTAATTTTTCTTTCTGTTTTCTCATTGTTAGTGTATAGGAATGCAAGGGATTTCTGTGTGTTTATTTTATATCCTCCAACTTTACTATATTCATTGATTAGCTCTAGTAATTTTCTGGTGGAGTCTTTAGGGTTTTCAATGTAGAGAATCATGTCATCTGTAAATAGTGAGAGTTTTACTTCTTTTCCAAATTGGATTCCTTTTATTTCTTTTTGTTCTCTAATTGCTGTGGCTAACACTTCCAAAACTATGTTGAATAGTAGTGGTGAGAGTGGGCACCCTTGTCTTGTTCCTGACTTTAGGGGAAATGCTTTCAGTTTTTCACCATTGAGGATAGTGTTTGCTGTGGGTTTATCATATATGGATTTTATTATGTTGAGGTATGTTCCTTCTATTCCTGTTTTCTTGAGGGTTTTTATCATAAATGGATGTTGAATTTTGTCAAAGGCTTTCTCTGCATCTGTTTAGATAATCATATGGTTTTTATCTTTCAATTTGTTAACGTGGTGTATCACATCGATTGATTTGGAAATATTGAATCTTTGCATTGCTAGGATAAAGCCCACTTGGTTATGATGTATGATCTTCTTAATATATTGTTGGATTCTGTTTGCTAGAATTTTAAGGATTTTTGCATTTATGTTCATCAGTGATATTGGCCTGTAATTTTCTTTTTTTGTGGCATGTTTGTCTGGTTTTGGTATTAGGGTGATGGTGGCCACATAGAATGAGTTTGGAATTTTCTGGAATTCCTCTGCAATTTTCTGGAAGAGTTTGAGTAGGATAGGTGTTAGCTCTTTTCTAAATTTTTGGTAGAATTCAGCTGTGAAGCCGTCTGTACCTGGGCTCGTGTTTGTTGGAAGATTTCTGATTACAGTTTCGATTTCCATGCTTGTGATGGGTCTGTTAAGATTTTCTATGTCCTCGTGGTTCAGTTTTGGAAAATTATCCTTTTCTATGAATTTGCCCATTTTTTCCAAGTTGTCCATTTTATTGGCATATAATTGCTGATAGTAGTCTCTTATGATCCTTTGTATTTCTGTGTTGCCTGTTGTGATCTCTCCATTTTCATTTCTAATTTTATTGATTTGATTCTTCCTTTTTTTATTTTTTTATGAGTCTGGCTAATGGTTTGTCTTTTATTTATCTTCTCAAAGAACCAGCTTTTAGCTTTGTTGATTTTTGCTATGGTCTCCTTTGTTTCTTTTTCATTTATTTCTACCCTAATTTTTATAATGTCTTTCTTTCTACTAACTCTGGGGTTCTTCATTCTTTTTCTAGTTGCTTTACGTGTAGTTAGCTTAGTTATTTGATTTTTCTCTTGTTTCTTGAGATAAGCTTGTATGGCTATGAACCCTTAGTGCCACCCTTAGCACTGCTCTTACTGAATCCCATAGGTTTTGGGTTGTTGTGATTTCATTTTCATTCATTTCTATGAATATTTTGATTTGTTTTTATTTCTTCTGTGATTTGTTGGTTATTCAGAAGCATGTTATTTAACCTTCATATGTTTGTATTTTTCATAGTTTTTTTCCCTGTAGTTGACATTTAATCTTACCACATTGTGGTCAGAAAAGAGGCTTGAAATGACTTCAGGTTTGTTTTTTTTTTTTTTTTTTTTTTAATTTACCAAGGCTAGATTTATGGCCCAGCATGTGATCTATCCTGCACAATGTTCTGTGTGCACTTGAGCTGCTGCTGCTTCTAAGTTGCTTCAGTTGTGTCCAACTCTGTGTGACCCCATAGACAGCAGCCCACGTGAGAAAAAGGTGAAATTCATTGTTTTGGGGTGAAATGTCCTATCAATATCAATTATGTCTAACTGGTCCATTGTATCATTTAAAGTTTGTATTTCCTTGCTAAATTTCTGTTTAGTTGATCTATCCATAGGTGTGAGTGGGGCATTAATGTCTCCCACTATTATTGTGTTACTGTTAATTTCCCCTTTCATACTTGTTAACATTTGCCTTACATATTGTGGTTCTCCTATGTTGGGTGCATATATAATTTATAATTGTTTATAATTGTTATATATTTATAATTGTTATATATTCTTCTTGAATTGATCCTTTGATCATTATGTAGTGTCTTTCTTTGTCTCTTTTCATGGCCTTTATTTCAAAGTCTATTTTATCTGATATGAGTATTGCTACTCCTGCTTTCTTTTGGTCTCCATTTGCATGAAATATCTTTTTCCAGCCCTTCACTTTCAGTCTGTACATACACCCTTATTCTTAAGGGATAAGGGGGCTGATGGTCTCTTCTTCTGAAATTTCTTCCTGTTGTACAGGGGCTGCAGACCCTAGCCCACCCTAGAGGTGTAGAAGTCCCTCACTGACTGTTTTAAGGACTTATAGGGACCTGGGCCACTCTGCTGGAATAGGTTGAATTCCTTGGACCATCACGAACCTCACTTCAAACTGTTGGAGCCTAGAAAACACAAACTTAACCAAATGTTAAACAAACAAGGGCTAAAAAATGAGAACAGTAGCTGTTAAAGGACCTAGAAAGGAAGGAACCAGGTTAAGCTTGGGAGGGTTTCCTTAATGTTGGAGAGGATGGCACCTCTGCCAACAAGCCATTCTGCTTGGATATATATTTTTGTTAATCTCTGGGTTAATTCTAACATGTTTCTCTATTTTAAGAATGGTAGATATAGATCTGTTGGTCTTAGGTCTCCTTTAGGATCAAAAAATCTTAGTCACAGGTTTACAACTGTAGGGAAGACAACAGAGCACTATACAAAATATGGCATAAATCAGTATGACTGAAAAGAAGTGAGTTATAAGGAAATTAAAACCTCTAGCCAGAAAGTTTTTTATATTTTCTGGGACCCAAGAGAACTGACTAGTAAACCAGTTTTCAGTTTTCCTGCCCATATTAGATAGTGAGGATTGGTGGTTAATTATCTATTGAAGCCAAGCAGCTTGTTGTTGAATTTTCTCAATATTTGTTTCTACATGGTATGGACATCAGGGCTGTTTCCTTTACCTCCTGATCTGCCTTGTTGTTTCCTTGAGTAATTTGAGAATTCTCCTCAATTCTCGTGCACACGATAGTGGATGACTGCCACTTCTATGAGTAATAAAATCTCAGCCCCATATTTTACAGGGGAATTTGTTTTACATTCAAAAATACTCTTTCTTTCCAGATAGATATAAGGGCATGTTAAACAATGAAGGCATATTTTGAGTCTGTATATATATTTATAATCTTTCCTTTCCCTAAGGTTAAGGCTCAAGTTAGGTCTATTAGCTCAGCTCTCAGGGCTGAAGTGTTGAGTGGCAACTGTTTTGCTTATATCACACTGTAGACATTCACAATAGCTTTCAAAATCCTGCCACATCTAAGAAAGTATGAAGATTTTCCCCCACCTTTGGAGTGCTTAGGCCTAATATAGTTTGTTTTATATTTGGAAATAGCTGTCTACTTCCAGAATTTATAATACATCCCAGATATTTAAGGGGTTTCCCAGGTGGCACTAGTGATAAAGAACCTGCCTGCCAATGCAGGAGACATAAGAGACATGGATTTGATTCCTGTGTCAAAGATTTCCTGGAAAAACGCATGGCAATTCACACCAGTGTTCTTGCCTTGAGAATCCTATGGGCAGAGGAACCTGGTGGGCTATAGTCCATGTGGTTGCATAGAGTCAGACATGACTGAAGAAACTTAGCATGCACACACAGCTATATAACTTATTCTTTTCGGATTTGTGTCCCCTCCCCTTACTCCTCCCCAGGAGATCCTGTAGCCTCAGGCCCCAAGGAATTAAGAACTTCAATGATATTCTGATCTGAGGCCTCCATGGTAGGACTACATATTAATATGTCATCAGCATAACATACTGTAGAATAGTACCTTCTATTAGGTGTATTTCCCTTAGTTATTTTCCTAGGGTCTGGGTGAGCAAGTGTGGGCTGTCCTGAAACCCCCGAAGCAATGCTGTCCAAGCATATTGTTGCATTTGGCCCAACTGGGGGTTAGTCTACTTGAAGGCAAACAGATACTGAGATAGGGGATGAACTGGGATGCAAAAGAAGGCATCCTTGAGATCAAGGACAGTAAACTATTTGACATCTCCAGGAACTTGAATTAATATAAGGATTGGCCATAAGAGGATGTATAGGGACCACTGAATCATTTAGTGCTCCAAGGTCTTGTATCATCCTATATTCCTTATTTAGTTCAACAATTGGCACAATAGGGGTATTGGAGACTGATGACACTAAGAGCCTATGTTTATTTTTTAAATTTTTTAAAAATGTATTTATTTTAATTGGAGGCTAATTACTTTACAATATTGTATTGGTTTTGCCATACATCAACATGAATCCACCAAGGGTGTACACGTGTTCCCAATCCTGAACCCCACCTCCCACCTCCCTCCCCATACCATCCCTCTGGGTCATCCCAGTGCACCAGCCACAAACATCCTGTATCCTGCAACAAACCTGGACTGGCAATTCGTTTCTTATATGATATTATACATGTTTCAATGCCATTCTCCCAAATCATCCCACCCTCTCCCTCTCCAACAGAGTCCAAAAGACTGTTCAACACGTCTGTGTCTCTTTTGCTGTCTCGCATACAGGGTTATTGTTGCCATCTTTCTAAATTCCATATATATGTGTTAGTATACTATATTGGTGTTTTTCTTTCTGGCTTACTTCACTCTGTATAATCAGCTCCAGTTTGATCCATCTCATTAGAACTGATTCAAATGTATTCTTTTTAATGGCTGAGTAATACTCCATTGTGTATATGTACCACAGCTTTCTTAACCATTCATCTGCTGATGGACAGTTGGGTTGCTTCCATGTCCTGGCTATTATAAACAGTGCTGAGATGAACATTGGGGTACCCGTGTCTCTTTCCCTTCTGGTTTCCTTGGTGTTTATGCCCAGCAGTGGGATTGCTGGGTCATAAGGCAGTTATATTTCCAGGTTCTTAAGGAATCTCCACACTGTTCTCCATAGTAGCTGTACTAGTTTGCATTCCCACCAACAGTGTAAGAGGGTTCCCGTTTCTCCACACGCTTTCCAGCATTTATTGCTTGTAGACTTTTGGATTGCAGCCATTCTGACTGGCGTGAAATGGTACCTCATTGTGGTTTTGATTTGCATTTCTCTGATAATGAGTGATGTTGAGCATCTTTTCATGTGTTTGTTAGCCATCTGTATGTCTTCTTTGGAGAAATGTCTATTTAGTTCTTTGGCCCATTTTTTTATTGGGTTGTTTATTTTTCTGGAATTGAGCTGTAGGAGTTACTTGTATATTTTTGAGATTAGCTGTTTGTCAGTTGCTTCATTTGCTATTATTTTCTCCCATTCTGAAGGCTGTCTTTTCACCTTCCTTATAGTTTCTTCTGTTGTGCAGAAGCTTTTAATTTAATTAGGTCCCATTTGTTTATTTCTGCTTTTATTTCCAATATTCTGGGAGGTGGGTCATAGAGGATCCTGCTGTGATTTATGTCAGAGTGTTTTGCCTATGTTCTCCTCTAAGAGTTTTATAGTTTCTGGCCTTACTTTTAGATCTTTAATCCATTTTGAGTTTATTTTTGTGTATGGTGTTAGAAAGTGTTCTAGTTTCATTCTTTTACAAGTGGTTGACCAGTTTTCCCAGCACCACATGTTAAAGAGATTCTTTTTTCTCCAATGTATATTCTTGCCTCCTTTGTCAAAGATAAGGTGTCCATAGGTGCGTGGGTTTATCTCTGGGCTTTCTATTTTGTTCCATTGGTCTATTTTTCTGTCTTTGTGCCAGTACCATACTGTCTTGATGACTGTGGCTTTGTAGTAGAGCCTGAAGTCAGGAAGGTTGATTCCTCCAGTTCCATTCTTCTTTGTCAAGATTGCTTTGGCTATTCGTGGTTTTTTGTATTTCCATACAAATTGTGAAATTTTTTGTTCTAGCTCTGTGAATAATACTGTTGGTAGCTTGACAGGGATTGAATTGAATCTATAGGTTGCTTTGGGGAATATACTCATTTTCACTATATTGATTCTTCCAATCCATGAATATGGTATATTTCTCCATCTATTAGTGTTCTCTTTAATTTCTTTCACCAGTGTTTTATAGTTTTCTATATATAGGTCTTTAGTTTCTTTAGGTAGATATATTCCTAAGTATTTTATTCTTTTCGTTGTGATGGTGAGTGGAATTGTTTCCTTAATTTCTCATTCTTTTTTCTCATTATTAGTGTATAGGAATGCAAGGGATTTCTGTTGATTTTATATCCTGCAACTTTACTATATTCATTGATTAGCTCTAGTATTTTTCTGGTAGAGTCTTTAGGGTTTTCTATGTAGAGGATCATGTCATCTGCAAACAGTGAGAGTTTTACTTCTTCTTTTCCAAATTGGATTCCTTTTATTTCTTTCTCTGCTCTGATTGCTATGGCCAAAACTTCCAGAACTATGTTGAATAGTAGTGGTGAAAGTGGGCACCCTTGTCTTGTTCCTGACTTTAGGGGAAATGCTTTCAATTTTTCACCATTGAGGATAATGTTTGCTGTGGGTTGTCATATATAGCTTTTATTATGTTGAGGTATGTTCCTTCTATTCCTGCTTTCTGGAGAGTTTTTTTTAATCATAAATGGATGTTGAATTTTGTCAAAGGCTTTTTCTGCTTCTATTGAGATAATCATATGGCTTTTATTTTTCAATTTGTTAATGTGGTGTATTACATTGATTGATTTGTGGATATTGAAGAATCCTTGCATCCCTGGGATAGAGCCCACTTGGTCATGGTGTATGATCTTTTTAATTTGTTGCTGGATTCTGATCACTAGAATTTTGTTAAGGATGTTTGCGTCTTTGTTCATCAGTGATATTGGCCCATAGTTTTCTTTATTTGTGCAGTCTTTGTCAGGTTTTGGTATTAGGGTGATGGTGGCCTCATAGAATGAGTTTGGAAGTTTACCTTCCTTTGCAATTTTCTGGAAGAGTTTGAGTAGGATAGGTGTTAGCTCTTCTCTAAATTGTTGGTAGAATTCAGCTGTGAAGCCGTCTGTACCTGGGCTTTTGTTTGCTGGAAGATTTCTAATTACAGTTTCAATTTCTGTGCTTGTGATGTGTCTGTTAAGATTTTCTATTTCTTCCTGGTTCAATTTTGGAAAGTTGTACTTTTATAAGAATTTGTCCATTTCTTCCAAGTTGTCAATTTTATTGGCATATAATTGCTGATAGTTGTCTCTTATCATCCTTTGCATTTCTGTGTTGTCTGTTGTGATCTCTCCATTTTCATTTCTAATTTTATTGATTTGATTTTTCTCCCTTTGTTTCTTGATGAGTCTGGCTAATGGTTTGTCAATTTTATTTATCCTTTCAAGGAACCAGCTTTTGGCTTTGTTGATTTTTGCAATGGTCTCTTTTGTTTCTTTTGCATTTATTTGTGCCATAATTCTTAAGATTATTTCCTTCTACTAACCCTGGGGTTCTTCATTTCTTCCTTTTCTCGTTGCTTTAGGTGTAGAGTTAGGTTACTTATTTGACTTTTTTCTTGTTTCTTGAGATATGCCTGTATTGCTATGAAATTTCCCCTTAGCACAGCTTTTACAGTGTCCCACAGGTTTTGCGTTGTTGTATTTTCATTTTCATTCGTTTCTATGCATATTTTGATTTCTTTTTTGATTTCTTCTGTGATTTGTTGGTTATTCAGCAGTGTGTTTTTTAGCCCCCATATGTTGGAATGTTCAATAGTTTTTCTCCTTTAATTGAGATCTAATCTTACTGTATTATGGTCAGAAAAGATGCTTGGAATGATTTCAATTTTTTTGAATTACCAAGGCTATATTTATGGCCCAGGATATGATCTGTCCTGGAGAAGGTTCTGTGTGCACTTGAGAAAAAGGTGAAATTAATTGTTTTGGGGTGAAATGTCCTACAGATATCAATTAGGTCTAACTGGTCCATTGTATCATTTAAAATTTGTGTTTCCTTGTTAATTTTCTGTTTAGTTGATCTATCCATAGGTGTGAGTGGGGTATTAAAGTCTCCCACTATTATTGTGTTATTGTTAATTTCCCCTTTCATACTTGTTAGCATTTGTCTTACATATTGTGGTGCTCCTATGTTGGGAGGATATATATTTATAATTGTTATATCTTCTTCTTGGATTGATCCTTTGATCATTATGTAGTGTCCTTTGTCTGTTTTCACAGCCTTTGTTTTAAAGTCAGTTTTATCTGATATGAGTATTGCTACTCCTGCTTTCTTTTGGTCTTTATTTGCATGGAATATCTTTTTCCAGCCCTTCACTTTCAGTCTATATGTGTCCCTTGTTTTGAAGTGAGTCTCTTGTAGACAACATATATAGGGGTCTTGTTTTTGTATCCATTCAGCCAGTCTTTGTCTTTTGGTTGGGGCATTCAACCCTTCTATGTTTAAGGAAATTATTGATAAGTATGATCCTGTTGCCCTTTACTTTATTGTTTTGGGTTCAAGTTTATACACCCTTTCTGTGTTTCCTGTCTAGAGAATATCCTTTAACATTTTTTGGAGAGCTGGTTTGGTGGTGCTGAATTCTCACAGCTTTTGCTTGTCTGTAAGGCTTTTGATTTCTCCTTCATATTTGAATGAGATCTTTGCTGGGTACAATAATCTGGGCTGTAGGTTATTTTCTTTCATCATTTTAAGTATGTCTTGCCATTCCCTCCTGGCCTGAAGAGTTTCTACTGAAAGATCATCTGTTATCCTTATGGGAATCCCCTTGTGTGCTATTTGTTGTTTTTCCCTTGCTTTTAATATTTGTTCTTTGTGTTTGACCTTTGTTAATTTCATTAATATGTGTCTTGGGGTGTTTCGCCTTGGGTTTATCCTGTTTGGGACTCTCTGGGTTTCTTGAACTTGGGTGGTTATTTCCTTCCCCATTTTAGGGAAGTTTTCAACTATTATCTCCTGAAGTATTTTCTCATGGTCTTTCTTTTTGTCTTCTTCTTCTGGGACTCCGATGATTCGAATGTTGGAGCATTTAATATTGTCCTGGAGGTCTCCGAGATTGTCCTCATTTCTTTTAATTCGTTTTTCTTTTTTCCTCTCTGATTCATTTATTTCTACCATTCTATTTTCTAATTCACTAATCGTATCTTCTCCCTCCGTTATTCTACAATTTGTTGCCTCCAGAGTGTTTTTGTTCTCATATATTGCATTATGCATTATATATTGACTCTTTTTTATTTCTCCTAGGTCCTTGTTAAATCTTTCTTGCATCTTCTCAATCCTTGTCTCCAGGCTATTTTTCTGTGATTCCATTTTTATTTTAAGATTTTGTATCATTTTAATTATCATTATTTGGAATTCTTTATCAGGTAGATTCCCTATCTCTTCCTCTTTTGTTTGGTTTGGTGGGCATTTATCCTGTTCCTTTACCTGCTGGGTATTCCTCTGTCTCTTCATCTTGCCTATATTGCTGCGTTTGGGGTGGCCTTTCTGTATTCTGTCAGTTTGTGGAGTTCTCTTTATTGTGGAGTTTGCTCACTTTGGGTGGGGTTGTATTGGTGGCTTGTCAAGGTTTCTTGGTGAGGGAACTTGTGTCAGTGTTCTGATGGGTGGAGCTGGATTTCTTCTCTCTGGAGTGCAATGAAGTGTCCAGTAATGAGTTATGAGACGTCAGTGGTTTTGATGTAACTTTAGGCAGCCTGTATATTGAAGCTCAGGGCTGTGTTCCTGTGTTGCTGGAGAATTTGTGTGGTATATCTTGCTCTGGAACTTGTTTGCCCTTGGGTGGTGCTTGGTTTCAGTGTAGGTATGGAGGCTTTTGATGAGCTCCTATTGATTAATGTTCCCTAGAGTCAGGAGTTCTCTGATGTTCTCAGGATTTGGACTTAAGCCTCCTGTTTCTGGTTTTCAGTCTTATTTTTACAGTAGTCTCAAGACTTCTCCTTCTATACAGCACTATTGATAAAACATCTAGGTTAAAGATGAAAAGTTTCTTCACAGTGAGGGACACCCAGAGAGGTTCACAGAGTTACATGGAGAAGAGAAGAGGAAGGAGGGAGTTAGAGGTGACCTGAATGAGATGAGGTGGAATCAAAGAGGAGAGAGCAAGCTAGCCAATAATCACTTCCTTATGTGCACTCCACAGTCTGGACCGCTCAGAGATGTTCATGGAGTTATACAGAGAAGAGAAGAGAAGAGGGAGGAAGGAGACAGAGGTGGCCAGGAGGATAAAAGGGGGGAATGAAAAGGAGAGAGACAGATCCAGCCAGTAATCAGTTCCCTAAGTGTTCTCCACCGTCTGGAACACACAGAGCTTCAGAGAGTTGGGTTCAGAAGAGAAGGGGGAGGGAGGAGACAGAGGTGACCTGGTGGAGAAAAAGGAGAGTCCAAAGGATGAGAGAGCAGTCAAGTCAGTAATCTCGCTCTGAAGTAAAAATGGATATTAAAGATTGGGTTCTTAAAGGTACAAAATTGATAACAAATACCAAAAAGCAAAGATTAAAAATCGAGTGGAAAGGTTGGATTTTCAAAAATACAATATTAAAGAAAAAAATAATAATAAAAAAAAGTCACAAACATTTTATATACATATATATATATACATGAAGTTTGTTATATATATATATATATATATATATACACACACACACACATGAAGTTAAACATTTTATATATATATACACACATGAAGTTTGCTTTAAAAAATAGGGTCTTTTTGTTGCAAAGTAATAGTAGGTTATAAAAATGAAAATTAAAGTAGTAATAGAGGACTTAAAATTAAAAAAAAGAAAACAAAAACGAATGATTGTAAAAATAGTTAAAAAAATATATCTAGGACTTTCTCTGGTGTTGTTGTGGGCAGTGTGGGGTCAGTTCATTTTTGGATAGTTCCTTGGTCTGGCTTATATTTCTCAAGACCTATAGGCCCATTCCTATGTAGTCTGTACTAACTACAGGGTTTTAATCTATTGCACCTGTCACTTCCAAGGCGGTTCCCTCTGTTTTAGCTTCTTCTGTTTGCTGGTTTCTTCAGTGTCTGATTTCTGCCCTGACACAAGGGGGGTGGTGGTGGGCACTTTTTTTTAGGCTCACTTGTTCAGTCGTGCTGTGGGGAGGGAGGGACACTGCAAACAAATGACACTGGTGTGTGCTCGCAGTGTCTCAGCCACACTGGGTCTGTCCCCGCTCACGGTGCATGTGCTCTCCCTGCCCACACAGCTCAGGCTCTAGGTTGCTCTGCCGGGAACTGTCTGAGGCTGGCCCTGGGCTGCCTGCACCTCTCAGGTCTAAGCCGCTCAGTTTCAGGCTCTCGGGTAGTCCTCAGAGGCGCAGACTCTATCGGGCCTGCGTTTTGTGCCCTTCCCAGGTCCAAGCAACTCAGGTGATGAGGTGATTGGCGAGCACGGTTGCTGCAACTTATTGCCTCTCCTGTCCCTGCTGCTCGGTTTTCTGGGTGTACAACTGGCGCACCTTCTCAGGCGGATGATGACTGTCCAGAACCCGAAGAAGTTTTAGTTAGCAAAGAAGCCTGCTTGTAGTTATGTAGATAATGTCTCTCTGGGGCTGCGATTGCCCCCTTCCAGCTCTGGCTGCCTGTCACTGGAGGGGGATGATCTGCAGCTGGCTAATTCTGTTCAGTCCTTTGTTCTGTGCGCAGTCCTGGTGGTGTCTTAGGGCTTTCGCGTGGTAGCTATCCCGCAGTCTGGTTTGCTAGCCCAAGTTAGTTTGCTCTGATTACCCTCGGGGCATTCATGCCTGATCCTTACTCTAAGCAATGGAGCCCACGCCTCCCTGCCCAGCCCCCGCTTGCTAGTGGTGGATGCAGGCGTCTGCACTGCTTCTCCACTGGGAGAGTTACCATTGGGCTCATAATCTGTGGGTTTGAAATTATTTATTTATTTTTCCTCCCTGTTATGTTGCCCTCTGTGCTTCCAAGGTTCACCACAGACTTGGCAGTGAGAGTGTTTACTGCTGTTTGGAAACTTCTCTTTTTTTAAAACACCCTTCCCAGGACGGAGCTCTGTCTCTACCTCTTTTGTCTCTTTTTTGTCTTTTATATTTTTTCCTACCTCTTTTTGAAGACAATAGGCTGCTTTTCTGGGTGCCTGATGTCCTCTGCCAGCTTTCAGAAGTTGTTTTGTGGAATTTACTCATCGTTTAAATGTTCTTTTGATGAATTTATGGGGGAAAAAGTGGTCTCCCCGTCCTATTCCTCAGCCATCTTAGGACCGCCCTCAAGAGCCTATGTTTTAATGATTTATCTATGAGGGGTTGCAAACCTTTTTTTTTTTTTTTTTTTTTTTTTTTTGCTTCCAACTTTGCTTATCTTGTTAGGATAAGCAAGTTCTGGCTTAAGGCTATTTTCTTTTTTTTTTTTTTTTTTTTCTCCTTTTTAAAAAAATTTTAGTTGGAGGCTTATTACTTTACAATATTGTGGTGGTTTTTGCCATACATTCACACAAATCAGCCATGGGTGTACATGCGTTCCCCATTCTGACCCTCCCTCCCCACCCCATTCCTCAGGGTCATCCCAGTGCACCAGCCCTGAGCACCCTGCCTCATGCATTGAATCTGGACCGGCAAAGGCTATTTTCTTTATAGGTTGGGCATTAATAGCCTTCCCAGGGATTCCTTTGTTCAAAACTGCATGCAGAATGGCTGGGAATAGGGCCTTGTTTTTCCAGCTGACTTGTCTTAGTCCAAATCAATAAGAGGGGCTAGTTTGGGCCTCCTAACCAGAGTATGGCTACAGGGGGAGCCCAGACAGTCTCTTCCCAGTAGTAGGGTAGAAACTTAGGCACAAGTAAGAAGACATATGAGATCAAACACTGTTCAAACTGGCAAGTGAGAGGCCCAGTGAAGAAATGGGTGTGAGGCTTTCTGTCAACACCAGTCACAGTATAGTTTTTGAAAGAAAAAGACCCAGTATGAGAAATCAGGACAGAGGAAGTGGCTCCTGTATCCATTAACAAATTGTTTTTCCTGTCAACTCTGTCAAGGACCAACCAGAGCTCCTCAGTGGAGACAGACATCTCATCAGGGGAGCCACCAGAATCCCCGAGCTGCCTTAATCATTCAGCATGGCCATCTTGGGAGTAGGAGCAACCCCCTGACTTCCCCTTTGGGAATGGGGCAGTCCCACTTCTAATGACATTTTGCTTGCAGACTGGGCATGGACCAGGGGTTCCTTTTGTCAGTTTGGAGCTCAGTGGTTGGTTGACTTATATTTGAAGCATTCCACCTTGCTGGTTTTGTCTCAAGGTGGATGGTTAAACTTCCTTGGTCCCCTTGGGTTGTCCTGAGGTTGCAAGACATGGCTGACAGTTATGGGCACCAGTTTAGCATGAGCCCTGGCCTGCCTGCTTTCACATCAGGTTCTCTCTTCTTCCTTGGCTTGATCTCAGTTATCAAATATCCCAAAGGCCACCTTTAGGAGCTGGGGCATTGGGGTTTGTGGGCCTAATTGTAACTTTTGGAGTTTCCTCCTAATATCAGGGACTAACCTTCAGGAATGGAAAGATCAATGTCTAAAAGCCTCCACAAGCTATCCCTGAAAGAAGGTTGGATTTTCTTTTTCTTCCTGGGTCATTCATTTAACCTCTCCATAGTTAACTGGCTTTTTGATACACTTTCTCATCCCTTCTAAATCACATTGATTGGATCATGTACTTCCTGGATTCTGTTCCCTCCCAGGAATTATAATTCTAATGGGACTCCTGATTTGGAACTGTGTCTCCACCCACAACAAAATGTTCAGGTTAGTCTTTGGCAAGCTGGTCACCATGACCCTGGGCTGCTTTCTTGAGCCTTTTTTTTTTTTCCCCAGGAGTACATCAAGTAGATAGGACTACTAGAACATTCAAGTTAAATCAAATGCCAGAATTGGGACTGAAGCCATTTCAACAAACTTACTAGGATCTTCAGAAAATCAACACAATCTCTGTTTGCATTGGGTTAAATCAGTTAAGAGTAAGGCACATGTACTCTGATTGTTGCTTCACCAGGGCATATTTTTCCCGACCCTGGATGATAGGAAGTTCCACTAAGTTACTTCGCAGGGACTAGTCTCTCCTTCCTGGGGTAATGAAGGGTATAAATGGATATAAGGAGTGGAGTTTGGGATTGGTCAGAGGGATCTGGAGAAATAGGTGCCTCCAGAGAAGTAGGTGGCTCTGGAGAAGCAGGGGAAACTTGGTTTCCTGCTCCCCCTGAGAATTGGGGAAGATTGGGAGGGTATAATCTAAAATGTTGGAAGTGCTTTCTGATTCCCCAGGCTTTTGATTACAAAAGCCTTGTAGAGCAGGGTTTTGGTAAAGGACCATGAAGGCTTGGAATATGAACCCCAGTCCAATTCCCCATCTTGTGACAGTAAAGATCAAATTGTAAGACAGTATTGTAATTTAGAGACCCATTTTTAGGCCATTTTTCTCCATCCCCCAAACCTATATGAAGGCCTGGCAATAATGTTTAAATTTTTTCCCTTTCAGTCAATTTATTTTTTAATTTTTTTCCAGTTTTTAATGATACATTCCAGAGGTGTTTCATCTGGCTTAGAAGAGGATCCTCCCATGCTGAGTAACTTCGTACAGAGAAAGAGCACTCCTAGAAATTAAATCCATCATCCTGGAGACATTTTACCAGGGGGCTTTTTTCAGAAGGGTGTTGGAATGTCCTCTGAGTTCCCTTCTCACCCAATGGGGTTTTGAGCATTCTCCACTCTCCCGTCACCTAACCAGATATTTCTGGTCATTATCATCTCTTGCACAAGGGTTCCTCAATAAGGGACATTTGAACCAGTATCAGTGTCTTGCCAGGACTCTCCTTGAGGGAGATCTGTTGTCTATATAATGCTTATGTCCTATAACAATTTCCCCACAGTTGGGTTGTAGACCTCAAGATTGAACATATGTAAAGCCTAGGATGTGGGCTGCTTGGAATTAGCCAATCCAATAGGTAGTCTGTAAAAAGATACTAGCTGTCAAGGCCTTGCATAGAAGGAGGTCCTTTATTTCAGGTGCAAAAAGAACTCCTGTAGGAATTGGAGTCAGGCATAATGGAAAATGCCATTGGTGTCAGAACCTGAAGGTCTAGAGATGGGAGTATTCCCACAGGGAATTTTTTGGACATAGAGTAAGTTGAGAAACTAGACAGAAGATGATTTAAGCTGACACAGGCAACAGTGAGTTTGGATAGCACTTCCCATATAATTTAACATACCAACCCAATTAATTTAAGATGTCTATTTGAGATGCTCCAGGGGCCTTTTGGAGTACTTCAAAGTTAGCTGGAGGTCAAAATAAATTTTATTAGATTTTGATATATGGGAAGTATGTCAAAAATTTCAAAAAATTTAAAAACACCCAGTCAAATAGAAACATAGGTTGCTGTGAAACAATTATTCCTTGAGGTAAGGTGAAAAAAAGATTTAAAAAGTAAATACAGATCCTTTAAAGGTATAGAAACACAGTGAAGTGAAAGTTTCTCAGTCGTGTTCGACTCTTTGTGACCCCATGGACTGTCCATGGAATTCTACAGGCCAGAATACTGGAGTGGGTAGCCTTTCCCTTCTCCAGGGGATCTTCCCAACCCAGGAATCAAACCAGGATCTTCTGCATTGCAGGAGGATTCTTTACCAACTGAGATATATGAAGGAAGCCCAGAATCTGTTATCAGAAGGAACATTCCAGGAAAACGTTGTTCTCTTATGAAAGAGAAACCAAATCTAGTCCTGCATCAGCTTATCTTAATAAAATCCATTTACCTAAATAAATTAAATAAAATCCATTTACCTAATTCCAAATTTAGAAAATCCTGACCACATAAAAAATTTTTTTCTCTGTGTCCCACTTCCACAAACCTTCTGCCACTTTCTGTAGCCATACTTTATCTCTTATTCTTTCCATTTAGAAATAACCAGCTTTAGGACAGAATCAACTTTTTTCCTTTAACAAAATATATTTCCATTCCTCACACCTCTTTTTCTAAAACCACACATCCTACTTTACTCAAGCAACCAGGAACTGTCTTTCACATTAGCATTCTATAGATTGGTAGAGAACATTTCAAGGTGGCACCAAACACCTTTAATTTCTCTCTCACAAAAATACAAAAGTAAGTAAATTTAGACCTGCTTAGCAATTAATGTTCCCAATATTTTTTTCTTATTTGAAATGGTCTGTATATTCAATGATTTCTTATCATTCACCTTAATTTAATTTTGTTACCAAAATTTGGAGGGACCATTTCAGATGCATGTTTTCAAAACATAATTATTCCTGTAGAATTCACCAAAAAGCCATTATCCCAGTTACATTTGCTTAAAATTTTAATCACATCAGGTTGTTTTCCCTGTTGACAAATTCCATAACAAAAACAATATGCACTTATTGACTTTCCATAACCCTAGTTACAATGAAAGTATTACACTTAATGTTGATGGCTCTAAAGACAGGTCTGTGTTAATAAAGTCCACAAGCTTAAGCCAGACAAGCAAATTTCTGTAGAACCAGAGATCTCATAGTTTTCCTGCTTGTATTTAAAATGACCCCCTTTCCCCCCCTTCAATCTAGGGGACTACAGATGAACCAAGCAGTTCCCGAGATCCCAGACAGAATAGTTACATTGCAAAAGTAGAAGAGAGATTTTGCAAGCTCCTCCGGCTCAGGTAGGCATAGGAGGCAGAAATTGCAAAGGCACAGGAGACAGAAATGCAAACTTTCTTTTCTTTTTGTTCTTTAAAATTCTACCAAGAAACCAAAGCTGGAGTCTCAGGCATGTAGGTTGCATTTGTATTTCAAACTTTAAATGGTCCACTGTGCCCACAGTTTTGGCACAGTCTTGCAGGAACAGTTGGACAGACAAAACTACATAAAACAGACACCAGTGACAAAAACTTAGACACAAACACTATTTAGTGGGGAAAGGAGAAGGTAGGACCAGGAGAAGGAAAAGTAGCATTGACATGGATACACTATCATGTGTGAAAAAGATAATTAGCTGGAAGCTGCTGTAAGCACAGGGAGCCCAGCCTGGCATTCTCTGATGACCTAGAGGGGTGGAATGGGGAAAGGAGGAGAGAGAGAGAGAGAGAGAGAGATATAAATCAGTCATATATATATGTATATATATTCATATATATATGAATCACGAATATATATATATATATAATATATATGAATATATATATGAATCATGAATATATATATATATATTCATGTTGATGAATCAGTCATATATATATATATATATATATGAATCAGTCATATATATATGACTGATTCATGTTGATGGTCTACAGAGACCACATAGCATTGTAAAACAATTATCCTCCAATAAAAATTTAAAAAAGGCACAAAAAAGTTTTCATAATAAAGGGGATATGAGTGCAGGTATAAGGATCAAGGGAAAGGTACAAAGAAAAGGAACAAAAAAGACTGAAAAAGAGAAACAGACAGCAGTAAAATAAAATAAGACTACTGGGCTTCCCCAATATCTCAATTGGTAAAGAATCCACCTGCAATGCAGGATACCCTGATTTGATTCCTGGGTCGGGACAATCTCCTGGAGAATGGATAGGCTACCCACTCCAGTATTCTTGGGCTTCCCCTGTGGCTCAGTTGGTAAAGAATCTTTGTGCAATGTGGGAGACCTGGGTTCGATCTCTGGGTTGGGAAGATCCCCTGGAGAAGGGAAAGGCTACCCAATCCAGTATTCTGGCCTGGAAAATTCCATGGACTCTATAGTCCATGGGGTCACAAAGAGTTGGACACGACTGAATGACTTTCACTTTTCACTGGGTCAATAATACTTTCAGGTACTACATGATATGAGGTTTAAACCTCTAATGCTGTCATAAATCTCCTCTCAGGGAGATCCTGTTGGACCAGGGTCTGCACAGTGTAAGGAGAGCCTCTTTTACCTCTGCTTGTTGCCCATCAAGGTGAGACACTGCCAACCAAGGGGAGCATGGTTTCACAGGCTGAGAAGACTGATGCTTGACATCCACTCTCTTGGAAGGAGAGGGTAGAAATAAGAGAGGACAAAGAGAGGAGAAATAGAGAGATATTAAGAGAGGGAAAAGGACAAAGGGGAGGTGAAAACATGGCCTAAATATGGGTCTTGAGGCCCCAAGAGGTGAGAAAAGCAGACTTACCAGATTCAGTAACACTGAAACAACAGGTTCAGGTGGCCACGAGGAAGCTGGTAGAGGTGGTCATCCATGAGGAAGCTGTACTTGATGGTCCTGGAGGTTTCCAGATCCTCTCTCCAGAAGGGGACAACTGCTCCACGTTGGGCACCACTGAGTCTGATAATGACAAGCATCCTTGGCCTTCTCAAATCAGTAAAAATTGACTACAGGCCAGACAAGAAATTCGGGCAAGGCTTTATTGAGGCTCTTGCACCAGCTTCAGGAGTGAAAACAAGTAACAGGTTCCATTGCTCATTCCCAAAGCCAGAGGGGAGAGAGCTAGTTCCTTATATGGAGTGAGGGTAGGGGTGTGTCCAGGGGTCGAGCTGAAGGGGTGGCTTAGGTGGTTTGCCCACCCCTTTGTGGTGTTGAGTGCTGGAGGGCATGCATAGTACCCTCTCTTTGTTCTTGGCTGTTCAGAAGCAGAAGTTGGTCTTTTTGTCTTTGTATCTTTTTGGTCCAGAATTTGCCCCAACCTCATGCGTGCAGTTATTTTTGTCCCATGTAGTTTGTATCTTTTATCTCCGGGAGAGTTGTGTTCAAGTGCCAGATTTTTGGCACTGAAGCAAAGTGTCCCAGATCCTAGGCCTGTCTCAGTGCCCTACAGCCCACCAGACTATTTTATAATAATGTCTTGATTAAGCACAGGAAACCATAGAGTCAGATAGATCTGACTTAAAATCCTAGATCCTCCATGTAATAGCAAGTTATGTAATTGACCTGAGGCCTCAGTTTCTTCAACTGGAAAATGGGAACAAGTACCTATTTCATAGTGTGATGTTACACAAAAGAATGAGACAATTTATTTATTATTATTGAATGATAATGTGTGGAAATGATTAGGGTATACAATTTATGTTTAGCTTGCCATTGCCACTCCAACAGAGTTATAATTTGCTTCCACTTATTGTATTGGCAAAATAAAATGAGTTACTCAAACATCAAGATACATTTAACACAAAGCCAACTGTAATCTTTATGTCAGTGAGATACAGTAAACTCACCAACATACCAGGACTAGTTGTCTTAGACAGAGTTCACAAAACTTATATGGTCCAGGCTGATGACCTAAATGAATAAAGAAGATCTAGTGTAGACTATGGACAATTGGAGAGCACAGCCTCTAAATTAAGTATCATCTATTCAATGACTCCCACTTGTGGCAATATGGATTTTCCCATGCAGGGAGGCAAGCTAACAGTTGATAAATTCTCTGAATTTTCAAGAGTAGTTAGAAATCCAAATTTTAATACAGAATCTCCTGACAAACTGTTGGCAACTATAATAATCCAGTTTTAAAAAACGAAAATACTATGTGAGCAAAACACAATCCATCTCTGGGCGTCCAGGTTGTCACTTCTATATAACAATTCCTTTCATATCAGAATGCAGTTATCTTCAATATACAGAGTTCATGAAAACATAAATCTTATGTTAATTGACTACGTCTCAAAATTATTATCCAATTTTAGCTAAAAATGTAATATATTTTATTTCCCATCTATGTAAAAAATGCTTCTTATAAGAGTGTAACATGTATGTAGATTTTTCCCAAAGCAGTTTGGTTGGATTTTATCAGATATATTTTAAAGAAGAAATTTTATGTTATACCTCTCTTTGTTGGTTCTCCTGAAATTCAAGTGATAATCTTATAGTGTAATGATATTTAACCCTAAAACATAATGGAAATGTCAATGTAGCAAGTTGCTTATTGGTAAGGGTGGAAAAGGGTAGGAGGTAGATTTGGAGAAGAAACAACTGAATTCCAGTTTTGTTGTGAACAACTTTTCTATTAGGAAAAGTCCGGAATGGCTACTTATCTATGAATCTTTCAAATCAGTTTGGACTGTGCACCTAATGTAAATAGTCCTTGGAAGAAAAACAATAACAAACCTAGACAGTGTATCAAAAAGCAGAGACAGCACTTTGCCTGCAAATGTCCGTATAGTCAAAGCTATGGTTTTTCTGGTAGTCATGTATGAATGTGAGAGCTGGACAATAAAAAGACTGAGTGCCGAAGAAATGGTGTTGGAGAAGACTTGAGAGTCCCTCGGACATCAAGGAGATCAAACAAGTCAATTCTAAAGGAAATCAACCATGAATATTCACTGGAAGGCTGATGCTGAAACTGAAGCTACAATTCTTTGGCCACATGATGTGAAGAGCTGATTCATTAGAAAAGACCTTGATGTTGGGAAAGAATGAAGGCAGGAGGAAAATGGGACAACAGAGCATGAGATGGTTGGATGGCATCATTGACTCAAGAGACATGAATTTGAGCAAATTCCAGGAGATGGTGAAGGACAGAGAAGTCTGGTGTGCTGCAGTCCATGGGATCTCAAAGAGTTGGACATGACTGAGCAACTGAACAACAATGAATTTTCAATGTTATTTTTAGAAAGATTACTTTGAATATCTTTTATATTTTGGATAAGCATTTAATAAATTGCATTCCTGAGAAATAGACATTCTTTAGTTTCTTAATAGGAAATGAATCAGAATACCATAAATATGAATATTATCCAAACAAGGAACTTGGAAATTCAATCATTCATACTTACAGCAATTTATACCCATGTTTGATACATAACTGTTTGGATGTCATACACACTTTTGTGTAATTTATTATGTTGCTCTCATAGTCTTTTCTTTAATGGAGAAGAGACCTGTTTGTCCCATTGAATCTTTTTTCTTTTTTCAATTTACTTTTTATTTTATACTGGAGTAGAGTTGATTAACAATGTTGTTTGTTTCAGGTGTACAGAAAAATTATTCAGTTATACATATACATATATCCGTTCTTTTCCATACTTTCCTTCCCATATAGATTATTACAAAGTATCAAGTGAATTCCCTGTGCTATGCAGTAGGGCCTTGTTGGTTATCTATTTTATATATAGTATTGTGTATATGTTAATTTGAAACTCCTAATTTATCTCTCCTCTTTGATAACCATTAGTTTATTGTCAAAGTCTTTGAGTCTCTTTCTGTCTTGTAAATAGGCTCTGTTGTATCATTTTTTTAAATTTCACATATAAATGATATATGCTGAATAAAAGTGATGAGAGTGAACACCCTTGTCTTGTCCATGATCTTAAGGAAATGCTTTCAGTTTTTCCACCATTGAGTATGTTAGTTGTGGGTTTGTCATTATTATGTTGAAGTAGGTTCACTCTGGGCTTCCCTGGGGTGCTGGTGGTAAAGAACCTGCCTGCCAATGCAGGAGACCTAGGACATGTGGGTTCAATCCCAGGGTTGGGAAGATCCCCTGGAGGAGGGCATGGCAACCCACTCAAGTACTCTTGCCTGGAGAATACCATAGATAGAGCAGCCTAGCAGGCTACAGTCCATAGGGTCACATAGAGTTGGGCATGCCTGAAGTAACTTAGCATGCACACATGCAGGTCCTCTCTATGCCCACATTCTGGACAATTTTTTTTTTTTTTAAGATAAATTGGTGTCGAATTTTGTCTAATGCTTTTTCTCCAATTTGTTGATATGATGTATCACACTGATTGATTTAGGTATACTGAATCCTTTGAATCTCTGGGATAAATTCCAGATGATAATGGTGTCAGTTCAGTTCTTCTCAGTCACACAGTCATATCCAACTCTTTGCGGTCCCATGGACTGCAGCATGCTAGGTCTCCCTGTCCATCGCCAACTCCCAGAGTTTACTCAAACTCATGTTCATTGAGTCGGTGATGCCATCCAACCATTTCATCTCTGTTGTCCCCTTCTCCTCCTGCCTTCAATCTTTCCCAGCATCAGAGGCTTTTCCAATGAGTCAGTTCTTCACATCAGGTAGCCAAAGTATTGGGGTTTCAGCTTCAGAATCAGTCCTTCCAATGAATATTCAGGACTGATTTCCTTCAGGACTGACTCGTTTGATCTCCTTGCAGTTCAAGGGACTTCTCCAACACCACAGTTCAAAAGCATCAATTCTTCAGCACTCAGCTTTCCTTATGGTCCAACTCTCAAATCCATACATGATTACTGGAAAACCATAGCTCTGACTGGATGGACTTTTGTTTGCAAAGTAATGTCTCTGTTTTTAATATGCTGTCTAGGTTGGTCATAGCTTTTCTTCCAAGGAGTAAGAGTCTTTAATTTCATGGCTGCAGTCACCATCTTCAGTGATTTTGGAGGCCAAGAAAATAAAGTCTCTCACTCTTTCCATTGTTTCCCCATCTATTTGCCATGAAGTGATGGGACCACATCACTTTGTTTATTGAATGTTGAGTTTTAAGCCAGCTTTTTCACTCTCCTCTTTCACTTTCCTCAAGAGGCTCCTCAGTTCCTCTTCACTCTCTGCCATAAGGGTGATGTCATCTGTGTATCTGAGATTATTGATATTTCTCCCGGAAATCTTGATTCCAGCTTGTACTTCATCCAGTCGAGCATTTTGCATGATATACTCTGCATATAAGTTAAATAAGCAGGGAGATAATATACAGCCTTGATGTATGCCTTTCCCAATTTTGAACCAGTCTGTTCCGTGTCTGGTTCTAACTGTTGCTTCTTGACCTGCATACAGATTTCCCAGGAGGCAGGTCAGGTGGTCTAGTATTCCCATCTCTCAAAGAATTTTCCACAGCTTGCTGTGATCCACACAGTGAAAGGCTTTGGTGTAAACAATAAAGCAGCAGTAGATGTTGTTCTGGAACTCTCTGCTTTTTCTATGATCTAACAGATGTTGACAATTTGATATCTGGTTGCTCTGCCTTTTCTAAATCCAGCTTGAACATATGGAAGTTCACAGTACACATACTGTTGATGCCTGGCTTGGAGAATTTTGTGCATTACTTTGCTAGTGGGTGAGGTGAGTGCAATTGTGCCGTAGTTTGAGCATTCTTTGGTATTTGCCCTCTTTGGGTTTGGAATGAAAACTGACCTTTTCCAGTCCTGTGGCCACTGCTGAGTTTTCCAAATTTGCTGGCATATTGAGTGCAGCACTTTCAGGAATCATCTCTTAGGATTTGAAATAGCTCAGCTGGAATTCCATCAGTTCCACTAGCTTTGTTTGTAGTGATACTTCTTAAAGCCCACTTGACTTCATATTCCAGGATGTCTGGCTCTAGATGAGTGATCACACAATCTTGATTATCTGGATCATGGAGGTTTTTTTTTTTTTTTGATGGTTCTTCTGTGTATTCTTGCCACCTGTTTTTAATATCTTCTGTTTCTGTTAGATCCATACCATTTATGTCCTTTATTGTGCCCATGTTTCCATGTAATGTTCCCTTGGTATCTCTAACTTTCTTGAGGAGATCTCTAGTCTTTCCCATTCTATTCTTTTCCTCTTTTTCTTTGCAATGATCACTTAGGAAGTCTTTCTTATCTCTCCTTGCTATTCTTTGGAACTCTGCACTCAAAGGGGTATATCTTTCCTTTTCTCCTTGACCTTTCACTTCTTTTCTTTTCTCAGTTATTTGTAAGGCCTCCTCAGACAATCATTTTTCCTTTTTGCTTTTCTTTTTCTTGGAGATGGTCTTGATCACTGCCTCCTCCATCCATAGTTCTTCAGGCACTCGATATCAGATCTAATCCTTTGAATCTGGTTCCAAATTGGGAAAGGAGTATGTCAAGGCTGTATATTGTCACCCTGCTTATTTAACTTATATGCAGAGTACATCATGAGAAATGCTGGACTGGATGAAGCACAAGCTGGAATGAAGATTGCCGGGAGAAATACCAGTAACCTCAGATATACAGATGACACCACCCTTATGGCAGAAAGGGAAGAACTAAAGATCCTCTTGATTAAAGTGAAAGAGGAGAGTGAGAAAGCATCTGGTCCCATCACTTCATGGCAAATAGATGGGGAAACAGTGGAAACAGTGGCAGACTTTATTTTGGGGGGCTCCAAAATCACTGCAGATGGTGATTGCAGCCATGAAATTAAAAGACGTTTACTCCTTGGAAGGAAAGTTTTGACTCACCTAGACAGCATATTAAAAAACAGAGACATTACTTTGCCAACAAAGGTATGTCTAGTCAAAGCTATGGTTTTTCCAGTAGTCAGGTATGGATGTGAGTGTTGGAGTATAAAGAAAGCTGAGCACCAAAGAATTGATGCTTTTGAAGTGTGGTGTTGGAGAAGACTCTTGAGAGTCCCTTGGACTGCAAGGAGATCCAACCAGTCCATCCTAAAGGAAATCAGATCAGATCAGATCAGATCAGTCGCTCAGTCATGTCCGAGTCTTTGCGACCCCATGAATCGCAGCACGCCAGGCCTCCCTGTCCATCACCAACTCCCGGAGTTCACTGAGACTCACGTCCGTCGAGTCAGTGATGCCATCCAGCCATCTCATCCTCTGTCGTTCCCTTCTCCTCCTGCCCCCAATCCCTTCCAGCATCAGAGTCTTTCAGTCCTGAATATTCATTGGAAGGACTGATGTTGAAGCTGAAACTCCAATACTTTGGCCACATGATATGAAGAACTCACTCATTTGAAAAGACCCTGATGCTGGGAAAGATAGAAGGCAAGAGGAGAAGGAGAAGACAGAGGATGAAATAGTTGGATGGCATCACTGACTCAATGGACATGAGTTTGAGTAAACTCAAGGAGTTTGTGATGGACAGGGAGGCCTGGCGTGCTGCAGTCCATAGGGTTGCAAAGAGTCGGACATGGCTGAATGACTGAACTACTGATGGTGTGTCCAGGAGTCTCTGGCAGAGGTATGGGTTGGAGGTGGCCTGCTGCAGGATCGGGTACTAAGTGTGGCAGTGCATGCACAGGACCTTTTGAAGGAAGTCCCCATTTTATTCATTAACTCAACTATCGATTTGTCTCAGGTCAAACAACAGGGAGGGAACACAGCCCCACCAATCAACATAAAATTGGATTAAAGATTTACCAAGCATGGCCCCATCAGAATAAGACAGTTTCCCCCACAGTCATTCTCTCCCATTAGGAAGGGTCCATAATCCTCCTATACTTATCCATCAGAGGGTGGACAGAATTAAAACTGCAGTCACAGAAAACTAATCAAACTGAGCACAGACGTGTCTAACTCAATGAAACTATGAGCCATGCCGTGTAGGGCTACCCAAGACTGACGGGTCATGCTGGAGAGTTCTGACAAAACGTGGTCCACTGGAGAAGGGAATGGCAAACCACTTTAGTATTCTTGCTTTGAGAACCCCATGAACAGTGTGAAAAGGCAAAATATTATGACCCTGAAAGATGAACTCCCCAGGTCCGTAGGTGCCCCATATGCTACTGGAAAAGAGTGGAGAAATAACTCCAAAAAGAATGAAGAGACAGCACCCCCAGTTGTGGATGTGACTGGTGATGGAAGTAAAATCTGATGCTGTAAGCACAATATTGCATAGCAACCTGGAATCTTAGGTCCATGAATCAAGGTAAATTGGAAGTGGTCAAAGAGGAGATGGAAAGTGTGAACATTGACATTATAGGCATCAGTGAACTAAAATGGACAGGAATGGGCAAATTTAACTCAGATGACCATTGTATCTACTTCTGTGGGCAAGAATCCCTTAAAGAAACAGAGTAGCCCTCATAGTCAACAAAAGAGTCTAAATGCAGTTCAGTTCAGTCGCTTAGTCTTGTCTGACTCTTTGCGACCCCATGGACTGCAGCACGCCAGGCCTTCTTGTCCATAACCAACTCCCAGAGACTACCAAAACTCATGTCCATGGAGTTGGAGATGCCATCCAACCATCTCATCCACTGTCGTCCCCTTCTCCTCCTGCCCTCAGTCTTTCCCAGCATCAGGGTTTTTCAAATGAGTCACCTCTTTGCATCAGGTGGCCAAAGTATTGGTTTCAGCTTCAACATCAGTCCTTCCAATGAACACCCAGGACTGATCTCCTTTAGGATGGACTTGTTGGATCTCCTTGCAGTCCAAGGGACTCTCAAGAGTCTTCTCCAACACCACACTTCAAAAGCATCAATTCTTCAGTGCTCACCTTTTTTTATGGTTCAACTCTAACATCCATACATGACTACTGGAAAAACCATAGCCTTGACTAGATGGAGCTTTGTTGGCAAAGTAATGTCTATGTTTTTTAATATGCTGTCTAGGTTGGTCAAAACTTTCCTTCCAAGGAGTAAGCGTCTTTTAATTTCATGGCTGCAGTCACCATCTGCAGTGATTTTGGAGCCCCCCAAAATAAAGTCAGCTACTGTTTCCACTGTTTCCCCATCTATTTGCCATGAAGTGATAGAACCGGATGCCATGATCTTAGTTTTCTGAATGTTGAGCTTTAAGCCAACTTTCTCACTCTCCTCTTTCACTTTCATCAAGAGGCTTTTTAGTTTTCTTCCCTTTCTGCCATAAGGGTGGTGTCATCTGCATATCTGAGGTTACTGATATTTCTCCCGGCAATCTTCATTCCAGTTTGTGCTTCATCCAGCCCACCGTTTCTCATGATGTACTCTGCATATAATTTAAATAAGCAGGGTGACAATATACAGCCTTGACTACTCCTTTTCTTATTTGGAACCAGTCTGTTGGTCCATGTCCAGTTCTAACTATTGCTTCCTGACCTGCATACAGATTTCTCAAGAGGCAGGTCAGGTGGTCTGGTATTCCCATCTCTTTTCAGAATTTTCTACAGTTTTTGTGATCCTCATAATCAAAAGCTTTGACATAGTCAATAAAGCACAAATAAATGTTTCTTCTGGAACTCTCTTGCTTTTTCCATGATCCAGATGAAGTTGGCAATTTGATCTCTGGTTCCTCTGCCTTTTCCAAAACCAGCTTGAACATGTGGAATTTCATGGTTCATGTATTTTTGAAGCCTGGCTTGGAGAATTTTGAGTATTACTTTACTAGCATGTAAGAAAATTGCAATTGTGTGGTAGTTTGAACATTCTTTGGCTTTGCTTTTCTTTGGGATTGGAATGAAAACTGACCTTTTCCAATCCTGTGGCCACTGCTGATTTTTCCAGGTTTGCTGTCATACCAAAATGTAGTACTTGGGTGCAATCTCAAAAATGACAAGACTGATTTCTGTTCATTTCCAAGGCAAATCATTCAATATCACAGCAATCTAAGGCTATGCCCCAACCAGTAATGCTGAAGAAGCTGAAGGTGAACGATTCTATTAAGACCTACAAGACCTTCTAGAACTAACACCCCAAAAAGATGTCCTTTTCATCATAGGGGACTGGAATGCAAAAATAGGAAGTCAAGAGATACCTGGAGTAACATGCAAGTTTGGCCTTGGAATACAGAATGAAGCAGGGCAAAGGCTAACAGAGTTTTGCCAAGAGATTATGGTGTAGGATCCTTTAATGTGTTGTTGGATTCTGTTTGGTAGAATTTTGTTGAAGATATTTTTGTCTATGTACATCAGTGATATTGGCCTGTGATTTTCTTTTTGTGTGTGTAATATCTTTGTCTAGTTTTGGTATTGGGGTGATGATAGCCCCATAGAATTGAGTTGGGGTGTTTTCCTTACTTTGCAATCTTTTGAAATCGTTTCAGAAGTGTAGGTGTTAACTCCTCTCTAAATGTTTGATAGATTCACCTGTGAAGCTATCTGGTCCTGAAATTTTGTTTGCTGGAAGGTTTTAAATCAAAAAGTTTCAAGTTCAGTACATGTGATTTTGTGTGTAGCACTCCAGGCTTCCCTGTCCTTCACTATCTCTTGGAGTTTGGTCAAACTCATATCCATTGAGTCAATGATGCCATCCAACCATTTCATCCTCTGTCCCTCCTTTCTCCTCATGCCCTTAATTTTTCCTTGCATCAGGCTATTTTACAACGAGTCAGCTCTTTGCATCAGGTGGCCAAAGTGTTGGAGTTTCAGCTTCAGCATCAGTCCTTCTAACCCCAGATATTCAAGATTGATTTCCTTTTGGATTGACTGGTTTTATCTGCTTGCTGTCCAAAGGACACTCAAGAACACTTCCATTGTATAATCATAAGGGATTTGATTTAGTTCATAACTGAATGGCCTAGTGATTTTCTCTACTTTCTTCAGTTTAAGTCTGAATTTTGCAATAAGGAGTTAATGATCTACTTTTGTATTCCAATCCCTTATGATGAAAAGGACATATTTTTTGGTTTGTTTGTTTGTTTTGGTGTTAGTTCTAGAAGATCTTGTAGATCTTCCTAGAACCATTCAACTTCATCTTCTCTGGCATTAGTTGTTGGGGGATAGAATTGGATTATTATGATATTGAATGGTTTGCCTTGGAAATGAACCGAGATCATTTTGTTTTTGAACTTGCACCCAGGTACTGCATTTTGGATTACTCCATTTCTTCTAAGGGATTCTTGCCCACAGTAGTAGATATAATGGTCATCTGAACTAATTTGCCCACTCCTGTCCATTTTATTTATTTATTTATTTTCACTTAAACTTAGACCAACTTATCTTTGGTAGTGAACATATAGGTATATTTAATATAAATATTATTTTAATGTCTACATATCAATTTTAATATTAACAATTTGGAAAGCTAATTTTACTGGTATTGATCCCATGAATTTTCATTAAAAATTTAGATTTAGACATATTTTATTTATTTTCTTAGAAATTTTTCCTTTCTGAGGACTTTTCTTCACCTGCATTTTGATAATGAGTTATAGATATAAGGCAGAGATTTTGTTCATATAGACTTTTGTGCAGTAGAGATTTTTGAATAGGATGAATATATGATCGAAGCATATTACCTGCCATTTCAGACTTGAGTGTAATTAAAGCTCTTCTGCCTACACTTGATGCAGTTCTGAGATGTGAAGAAAGAGATCTTTAGTTCACTGATTCTTAAAATATTAATGTTCACTCTTTCCATCTCCTATTTGACTTCCAATTTACCTTGATTCACAGACCTAACATTATAGGTTCTTATGCAATATATTGGTCTGTTCATATTTTCTATTTCTTCCAGGTTCAGTCTTAGAAGATTGTATCTTTCTAATAATTTGTACGTTTCTTCTAGGTTGTCCATCTTATTGGCATATAGTCTCTTATGATCCTTTGCATTTCTGTGGTGTTCATGGTAACTTTCTCTTTTTCATTTCTGAGACGTCACAGCAGTGGAGCCTGAAAGCTCTTGGGTGGGGCTAGATCTCAGTGCCAAAATGGGGACCTCTGGGTGGTCTCACAGCAACGAATATTCCCTGGAGTCTCTGCCACCAGTGTCCTTGCCCCCAGAGTGGCCAACATCTGATCCCTGCTTCTCTAAAAGACCCTTAGGCTCTAAGAGACCCTACCTCAAGATGTGCAGGTAGGCCTGGCCCAGGATTCTATGAAGTTGCTGCTTTGCCCTGGGTTCCAGTACAGAGGAAACCTGATGTGCACCCTCCAAGAATGGAGTCTCTGTTTCTCCCAGTCTTGTGTATCTGCACTTTGAGGTCCATTGGTCTTCAAAGTCAAATATTCTGGGGATTCTCTTCCCGATGCTAGACCCTCAGGCTGAGAATCCCAATGTGGAACTTAGAACTCTCACTTATGTGGGAGAATCCCTGTGATATACTTTTTTTTTTTTTTTCAGTTTGGGGGTTGCCCACCAAGTGTGTATGGAATTTGATTATATCATGAGAGTGCCCCTCCTACCATCTCATTGTGGCTTTTTATTTTTCTTTGGATGTAGAATATCTTTTTTGTAGTTTCCAATCTCTTTTTTGATGGTTGTTCAGCAGGTATTTTTGATTTTGATGTTTTTGTAAGAGGGAGTGAACTCAAGTCATTCTACTTCATTGTCCTGTCTCCTCCCTCCAACGGATTCTTCCCAGGTACATTACTCGGCTTTTGAGTTTAAAATTACTATTTTGTAAAGATGTTCATCTTTATCTTAAAATACATTTACTCATTTTAAAATAATGTTTTTAATAAATAACTATTAATATTATTAACATTTAATTTAATTATAGATCTTGGGAGCAACTTGACACAGACTAAACTTGGAGAAACAGAAAGGTGGACATAACTCAAAATAAATATCACCTAGAATTTTGTGATTTGGCTTATTCTACATGAGGGATAACTGAAATGATATTAATTTTTATCATAATCTTTCTTTTCATATTCTTAATTATGTGACTGTTGATCTTATTTTAATGATCTGAACTGTGTGTCTGTCATTTGTAAGCAAGTCTAGTGTTCTTTGAAAACATGCATGAGCACCTTAAGCCCAGACTTTCCACTTTTTATCAGTCATTTCAGAAAGTTCCCTTCAGTGCATGTGGCAAGATCCTAACTCTAGAGTTTGCCATTGATCTTCAGCCCACAATATCTGACAGTATACCATGTCTATTGGCTTGATAGATTCTTCAAGATCTACAAGTAATTCAATGTTTCTTTGAGCTCTCTTCATACCATTTTTAGAAGTTCAAGGCTAACAACCTAGCAAGTGTATAAGCACCAATTTCTCATGTTCATCACTTTGTGATATTGATTCTACAAGCTAAACTTTTAACTTTTCTTTCAAGGTTCCATTTTCAATAGACATCTTTTTTTTTTTTTTTCTTCATTGATCATTCTTTTGTCTTCTGAGAAGTTATGTATCTTTAATATTTAGAGAAAGGAGATTTTTTACAACTTCATTTAGTTTCCTACTGCTGGATATTTCTGTCCTTTTAAAATTTGTGATGAGGTTTTTTAAAAAGGAAAATTTTAATTCTTGTATTGTTCAGGGATTATGTGACATACAACCAACAAATACACATCTGTCTTAACGAAGCAAGGATGTGACTGTGGAAATTTCCATCTTTCCTTTTTGTTCCAAACAAATAAGCCAATATAAAGGTTGCTCTCTTATTCCTAACCAACTAACAGCTGCTCCAGCAGCATTTGGCATGGAATTGTATCTTTGCTGACATTTTTAGAGGCATAACCAAAGGATAAACAAACCTACAATTTAGCGTAGACTATTTCCACAACAGGTGTGCTTACAAAAGTAGTTCATGATCCACTTTAAAGGATTTGTGTAGGAAACACAGCATAGCTGCTGAGAACTGTTAGTTCTGCAAAAAGGTTCTTCTCTTTTCATGACAGTTAATTCAACCATTTTCTTCAGGGTCACAGTCTACATTGTGTGAACAATAGGTTCTTTCTGAGAGAGATTAAAATAAAATTCAATCAAAAAGCTAGTGTTGCTACTATAAAATAGAAAGGCTCTTTCTTTGTGGTAAGGTGAATTACCATGCTATACCTGTACCAAGCATATTAATGGAGCAATTCATGTATATAAAGATAGCTTTCAAACATGAGGCTCTCCTGTGAAAAGAATATCATTTTTAAAGTATAAGCAGGAAGGGTTTTTCAATTATGAGTCTTTTTCTCAGAATAATGTTGCATACAGACTGAAGATTGCCTCTTCTATTGAATTGTATAATGAAAAATCAATCAGTTTAATGGTTGACAAACTTTGATACTCAAATAAAAATGTTGCTAGTATTTTCATAAGGACCTGTAGGCAAAATGAGACTCCATGAGTTTAATTTATGCAACAGTAAATGTCTGCCAAAACATTGTACAAATGACTGTATAATGAGGCAATAATAACTAAAGGAATCAAGGTAAAGCAAACAGAAGCCAAACTTTCCCACTTTTGCAGATAACAGAATATGTATTCATAAAACTTAGTAAGCTTCTTGCAGTCTTATTACACCAATAGGTTTCGTTAGGGGTGAAATACTTCTAAATCTTTTGCTATGTTGCTTTAATATCCTTGTATCTTTCCCCAAAAAGAAAATGTAAGACTCCTCATTTTTTTAATCCTGCATTTTAGGTTATTTCATATGTGATCTTTATAAACCAAGCTTCAAGGTAAAAAAGACAACATAAAAGCCCTAATTTATAATGATAATTGTCTGAGATAAAACCAGTTGCTTTGATACAGTATGAGCAATCTCAGTCTATGATTTATGGGTAGTATGAATGAGATCTTTCCTATTTTGTGATGTCGTTTAGTCACTCAGTTGTGTCTAACTCTCTACGACCCCCTGGACTACAATACGTCAGGCTTCCCTGTCCTTCACTGTCTCCTGGAATCTGCTCAAACTCATGTCCATTGAGTCAATGATGCCATCCAATATCTCATCCTCTGGAACCCCCTTATCCGCAAGCCCTCAATCTCTCCCAGCATCAGGGTCTTTTCCAATGAGTCGGTTCTTTTTATCAGGTGGCCAAAGTATTGGAACTTCAGCATCAGTCCTTCCAATGAATATTCAGGGCTTATTTCACCTTCTATTTTACCCAGGTGCTACATGGAGGTTAAAAATGTTTACAAAGGCTAGACTATAGAGATGGCAGTGAATGTAACTAAGTTGGGTGAGTAAGGATGAATAGACTTGGGGAGTGATAGAGAGGGGGTAAAATGATGATAAGATGCTAAAGATTGAAATAAATGAGGCAAAGTGAATGTTTTAGTATTGATATTTGTAAATCATGTATTGATAAGGGATTAATATCCAAAATATATTAAATAACGCCTACAACTCAACAACAAAAAAATCAAATAACCGATTTAAAAATAGATATAATACTTTAATAGACATTTCCTGCCAGCTTCCTCTGTCCATGGGATTCCCCAGGAAAGAATACTGGAGTGGGTTTCCATGCCCTCCTCCAGGGACCTTCCTGACCCAGATCGAACCTGCATCTCTTACGTCTACCTGCATTGGCAAGTGGGTTCTTTACTGCTAGCACCACCTGGAAAGCCCCAAAGAAAATATACAAATATCCAATAAGCACATGAAAAGATGCTCAATATCACTAATCATTGCATGTGTTTTCAGTTACTAAGTCGAGCCTAACTCTGTGTGACCCAATGGACTATAGCCCAACTGGCTCCTCTATCCATGGGAATTTCCAGACAAGATAACTGGAGTGGGTTGCCATTTCCTTCTCCAGGGAATCTTCACAACTCAGGGATTGAACCCAGGTTAGGATCGAACCCAGGTTGGGATCGAAACCCAGGTCTCCCGCATTGGCAGGCAGGTTCACTGAGTCACCAAGGAAGCCTATTCACTAACCATTTGTTGTTGTTCAGTTGCCCAGTTTTGTCTGACACCTTGCGACCCCATGGACTGCAGCATGCCAGGCCTCCCTGTCTCTGTCACTAATCATTCAGTCAGTTCAGTTCAGTTCAGTCGCTCAGTCGTGTCCGACTCTTTGTGGCCCCATGAATCACAGCACACCAGGCCTCCCTGTCCATCACCAGCTCCCGGAGTTCACTCAGACTCATGTCCATCAGGTCAGTGATGCCATCCAGCCATCTCATCCTCTGTCATCCCCTTCTCCTCCTGCCCCCAATCCCTCCCAGCATCAGAGTCTTTTCCAATAAGTCAGCTCTTCGCATGAGGTGGCCAAAGTACTGGAGTTTCAGCTTTAGCATCATTCCTTCCAAAGAAATCCCAGGGCTGATCTTCAGAATGGACTGGTTGGATACAAATCAAATCCATATTGAGATTAACCTCACATCCATTAGAATAACTAGTACAAAAACAAAACCTAGAACATAATGTAAGTATTTTTAAAGATATGGAGAAGTTGGAACACTGTGCATTTCTAAGGGAATGTAAAATGGTACACCACTGTGGAAAATATCACGAGGTTTCCCCCAAAAAATTAGATTTAGGATTAGCATATGATCCAGTAGTTTTGCTTCTAGGTATATAGTCAAAAGATTTTAAAACAAGGGCTTGAGTAGGCATTGTATACCATTGTTCATAGCAGTATTAGTCACAATAGCCAAAACGTGTAGATAGCCTAAATGTACATAACAGATGAATGGATAAACAAAGTGTGATATATACATAAAATGGAAGAAAATTCTGATAGCTATTAACAAGAATAAATCTTGAAAACATTGTAAATTAAATAAGCTATACACAAAAGGTCAAATGGTATGTGTCCAGTCATATGGGATATTTAGAATCATCAAATTCACAGAGACAAATTGTATATTACAGGTTACCAGGGACTAGGGAAGGGCAAAAGGGAACATACTGTTTACTGGACACAGAATTTTAGTTTGGAAGATGAAAATTATGGAGATGGATGGTGGTGGTTTTATGGTGATGGTTATACAACAAATATGCATGTACTTCAGTTCAGTTCAGTTGCTCAGTCATGTCCGACTCTGTGACCCCATGGACTGCTGCATGCCAGACTTCCCTGTCCATCACAGACTCCTGGAGCTTACTCAAAGTCATGTCCATCGAGTTGGTGATGCCATCAAACCACCTCATCCTCCCACCTTCAATCTTTCCCAGCATCAGCATCTTTTCCAATGATTAGTCAGTTCTTTGCATCAGGTGGCCAAAGTATTGGAGTTTCAGCTTCAGCATCAGTCCTGTAGTGAATATTTGGGACTCATTTCCTTTAGGATTGACAAGTTGGATCTCTTTGCAGTCCAAGGGACTCTCAAGAGTTTTCTCCAATACCACAGTTCAAAAGCATCAATTCTTCGGCGCTCAGCTTTCTTCACAGTCCAACTCTCACATCTATACATGACCACTGGAAAAACCATAGCTTTGACTAGATGGACCTTTGTTGGCAAAGTAATATCTCTGCTTCTTAATATGCTGTCTAGGTTGGTCATAACTTTTCTTCCAAGGAGTAAGCATCTTTTAATTTCATGGCTGCAGCTACCATCTGCAGTGATTTTGGAGCCCAAGGAAATAAGTTCCATCACTGTTTCCATTGTTTCCCCATCTATTTGCTATGAAGTGATGGGACCAGATGCCATGATCTTAGTTTTCTGAATGTTGAGTTTCAAGCCAATTTTTTCACTTTCTTCTTTCACTTTCATCAAGAGGCTCTTTAGTTCTTTGCTTTGTGCCATAAGGGTGGTGTCATTTGCATATCTGATGTTATTGACATTTCTCCTGACAGTCTTGATTACAGTTTGTGCTTCATCCAGCCTGGCATTTCACATGCTGTACTCTGCGTAAGTTAAATCAGCAGGGAGACAATATACAGCCTTGATGTACACCTTGCCCAATTTAGAACCAGTCTGTTGTTCCATGTCTAGTTCTAACTGTTGCTTCTTGACCTGCATACAGATTTCTCAGGAGTCAGGTAAGGTGGTTTGGTGTTCCCATCTCTTTATACTTAGTGCTGCTGAATTATACCATTACAATGATTAAAATGGTAAATTTCATGTTACATATTTTTTACCATAATAAAAAGCAAGAAATAAAATTTTGAGGACAAAATATTTTTATTTTAAAAGTTTAAATGATAGTTTGTGAGTTGCTGGAAATTACGGTAAATGGATTCAGTGTGGGAATAAGTAGTGTGATACTGGTACAAACTAGGAGATGTAGAAAGCAGGATGGAGGCAAGAGGTAAATAGTTAAGAAATGACCTAGGAAACTACCTTTCCTATGGTAATTAAGGTAAAGAAAGATGTAGGTAGCTCTAGGTAGTGAGATTATCTGGAGGAAGTGTGTAAATGCCTTGGAATGTCTGTTTTTCATTGAATCATGATAGTTCAATGAAGGCAATGAAGAAAAAAAATGTTGCCATCATGGAGTTTTGCTTCTAACAAAACTAGATTTAAATCATGTTTCTGCTACTTACTATCTATGTAGTACTTCCATTAAATTTTTGAAACTCAGTTTTCTCAACTATTAAAAAAAAACACTGATAAGACCTGCCTGAAAGAACTATATGGATCCAAAAACAGTTATATAGCTAATGTGCTTAATACATTGTCAGTACTAGATAAAATTGTAATTTTGCTTTGATTGCTACTGCAATTATTATTGCATTCATCAACATTATCATTATCATCATACTTCTCTTTTAGAGAAGAAATACAACATGGTAGTATAGAAGGCTTGGGAATATTGAAGGGAAAGAAAGGGAGTAGGAGAAAATTTGCTAGTGGTTAAACTAAATCCGCTTCCCCATTTTGATCTGAGCTGGATTAATTCATGTAACTGATAGGCAAACAGGATCAGGAGGTTTAGAAATATTAATGGAAGAAATATGAAAGTTGAAGGTTTGTGACTCCATACAGTTGAAGATTCTATTCTGTCAAATAATTTTAAAAAGTGTTTTTTATTAATATAAATTGCAATGCAACTGAATATTCTAAAACTTTTTTCTTGTATCATAAGAACTGAATTTTCACTACTGAAAGTTATAAATTTCAAGAAACATAAGGACAAAAATTAAGAATGGCACGTGATCCTAAAACCCAGAGATGACCACCATTACATCTCAATGCATAAGCTTCTGGGTTTTTTTTTAAACTCACATGTAAATCTTTTTTAAAAACTATTTTATTGGAATATAGTTCTTTTGGGCTTCCCTGGTAGCTCAACTGGAAAAGAATACACCTGCAATGCAGGAGACCTCCGTTTGTTTCCTGGGTCGGGAAGATACCCTGGAGAAGGAATAGGCTACCCACTCCAGTATTCTCAGACTTCCCTGGTGGCTCAGACAGTAAAGAATCTGCTTGCAATGCGGGAGACTTGGGTCTGATCCCTGGGTTGGGAAGATCCCCTGGAGGAGGGCATGGCAACTCACTCTAGTAATCTTGCCTGGAGAATCCCTGTAGACAGAAGAGCCTGGCAGGCTACAGTCCATGGGGTTGCAAAGTGTTAGATGCAACTGAATGACTAAGTACACATAGTCCCTTTAAAATGTTGTCACATTTAAACTCTTTAATAAAATTAAGATCCAACTTCATATTCTAATTTAAACTTGAATTTTTCACTTAATGCAAAATTTTGAACATCTTATGTCAATAAATATAGGATTAGATTATTACTTCTAAATTATATAGTATTCCATTGTATGAAAGTGCCATAATTTATTTAACCTCATTGTAGTACATTTAGTTTATTTTTATTTTTTCACTATCAAAGACAACTCTGTGCTGAACATCCTCTTAAGTAAATCTATCTATCCATCTTGTCATTTCCTTTATAAACATTGTTAGAGAAATATTCCTGAATCAAAAGCTATGTAATATATTAAGGTGTATACATATGTAAGGATAAAAAAAAGAGTGGCACTGTGGTGCTTAGAGTCAGAAAGGCATGAGTTGGAATTCTAGCACCTAAACTTACTATCAGTGTGACATTTAGAAGGTTTCTCAACTTGGTGTGCTTCCATTCCCTCAACTATAACAACAGGAATAAATAACTGCCAGCCACATAGGTGGGTGTGAGAAAATGCATATGAAGTACTCAAGTACAGTGCAGGCACACAGAAGGTCTTTGCTGAAATATATTTTAAATATTTTAAATTTATATACTCTTGCTGCTGCCAAGTCACTTCAGTCGTGTCCAACTCTGTGCAACCCCATAGACAGCAGCCCACCAGGCTCCCCTGTCCCTGGGATTCTCCAAGCAAGAACACTGGAGTGGGTTTCCATTGCCTTCTCCAATGCATGAAAGTGAAAAGTGAAAGTGAAGTCACTCAAGTCGTGTCCAACTCTTAGCGACCCCATGGACTGCAGCCCACCAGGCTCCTCCATCCATGGGATTTTCCAGGCAAGAGTACTGGAGTGGGGTGCCATTGCCTTCTCTGAGTATATACTCTCAGGTATAAACTAACATGCATACTACAATGCAAGTGGTCTTGGAAGTATCAGTGAGGCCCCTTCACAATTGTTCAGTTCAATTCAGTCACTCAGTCATGTCCAACTGTTTGTGACCCCATGAATCCAAGCACACCAGGCCTCCCTGTCCATCACCAACTCCCGGAGTTTACTCAAACTAATGTCCATCCACTTGGTGATGCCATCCAGCCATCTCATCCTCTGTCGTCCCCTTCTCCTCCTGCCCCCAATCCCTCCCAGCATCAGAGTCTTTTCCAATGAGTCAACTCTTCGCATGAGTTGGCCAAAGTATTGGAGTTTCAGATTTGGCATCAGTCCTTCCAATGAACACCCAGGACTTATTTCCCTTAGGATGGACTGGTTGGATCTCCTTGCAGTCCAAGGAACTCTCAAGAGTCTTTTCCAACACCACAGTTCAAAAGCATCAATTCTTCAGCACTCAGCTTTCTTTACAGTCCAACTCTCACATCCATACATGACCATTGGAAAAACCATAGCCTTGACTAGATGGACCTTTGTTGGCAATGTAATGTCTCTGCTTTTGAATATGCTATCTAGGTTGGTCATAGGTTTCCTTCCAAGGAGCAAGCGTCTTTTAATTTCATGGCTGCAATCACCATCTGCAGTGATTTTGGAGCCCAAAAAAATAAAGTCTGACACTGTTTCCACTGTTTCCCCATCTATTTCTCATGAAGTGATGGGACCAGAGGCCATGATCTTCGTTTTCTGAATGTTGAGCTTTAAGCCAACTTTTTCACTCTTCTCTTTCACTTTCATCAAGAGGCTTTTTAGTTCCTCTTCACTTTCTGCCATAAGGGTGGTGTCATCTGCATATCTGAGGTTATTGATATTTCTCCCTGCAGTCTTGATTCCAGCTTGTGCTTCTTCCAGCCCAGCGTTTCTCATGATGTACTCTGCATATAAGTTAAATAAGCAGGGTGACAATATACAGCCTTGAAGAAATCCTTTTCCTATTTGGAACCAGTCTGATGGTCCATGTCCAATTCTAACTGTTGCTTCCTGACCTGCATATAGATTTCTCAAGAGGCAGTTGTAAATTACACTAAATAAAGACAACACACAATGGATGAGCTGTTATATGCAAATATCCTGGAAGAAACAGTGTCTTTCAGGCCAAAATATAGAAGCAAGCACTAGATTGCAGCCTAATCAATGGTATTGACTAACCTAAAGATTCTGATGATAGCGAGTGGTTGATTTTGAAATAGCTTTTTTGGGAAAAAATTATTATAGAGGCACAATCCAAGAGAAGAAGTCTTGGTGAACTGACATCAACATTTCCTCAGCAATGTGACCACTTCTGTGAAGATGGGTAGTACATTATTCTCTAGCTGGTTGATAGTAGCCATGAAAACCAACCAGCTCACTCTCCAGGTGTATTAAATCACCTGGTTATAATCTGATTATCATCCCAAGTAAACTTTACAATAGAGAAGAGAATGTACTGACTGAACCTGAGTATTCTAGCCCATGTAGCACTTATATTTTAAAAGTAAAATTTTAAATTGTTATTCTGTTTTGTGTCTCAGATTTGGGGCATTTTTGTTAATTTGGGAAATATAAGCTATTCTCAAAGATCCTAGTTATCTTCTAGGCAGAATCACTACTGAGTTTCTGACCTTGCAAACCTAGAGTGAGTAAAATCATTAAGTTACATATTAATATTGGCATTTTTTTTCTACCCTTTTGCCCCAAATCATTTCTAAATCTTGGTAGGCCAAGGCAGAATGGGACGAAATATGGTTTAGATTATTATCACCCATCTATGCTCTATCCACTGGGACGCATATAATTTTCTTTCATCTTTGGTAGGCAATCCTCACTGGTCATGCTGCTCTTTCCCTTGCTTATTATAACAATGTCTCTTTAGGTCTGGCTTTCCCTCAGACAACATCCGCAGCCCTATGGAATGTGCCAGAAATTGTTTTCTGCTTCTGTGTCATGGTATGGTGCACGTCAGGCTGTGAGACTCTCTATAGGCCTCTCTGACAAAGTACATCACATTCATTTTCACTCTACTCTTGCTGTACCATGTTGAGTACAGGATAACTCTGCCAGTCCATTATCTCATCTGTATCAAGATGGGCTAGGTAGTTAGTTTTGCTTTATGCCTCCCATGTCATCCATGAGGGAATTCTCCCTTGGAAAATGGCACAGGGAGTAAATCAACCAAACCTATATAGATATCTTATTATCCTTATTTCTTGGGACTTGAACCAGGGTTCAGAGCACAGGGCTTCTTCTCAGAGACCCGTCAGTTTCTAACTCTCTTCTTCGTCTCTCTGAATCTCTTCTTCCCCTAGTCAATGGACTTCTTAACCCCTCTAAAATATGACAAAATTGTTCTAGCTCATCATGCAGTCTTATGAAATTATTTTGTATGACAAAACCCTGTGCTCTAAGTTCTAGGCTTATAAAACCTTAAACTTTTTATCTCAAACTATTTGTAATTGCCCTAAGTTTCAAAAGTCTATATTAAAACATGAAAGCCAATGGTTGTCTTTTTGCCCTCCGGTTTTGTTGTAATAATACTTTCTTGTTAGGTCTGTAATTCCAGAATCCTTCCAAACAAAAGCCATTGTAACCTGGGAAATGACAGTGTATAGCACCAGAGAGGCTGGATGTAGCACAGGCAAGAATAGGGTACTCTCTCTTGACCTTCAATATTGGCCCAGATCATTGAAAACATTCCTATTTTTCATATAATACATGATGGCTTTGGTGACCTTTGTATGACACTCTGGTAATTCTTTCACCCTGCACCATACTTTCTGTCCTCCCTTGTATTTCATTTTGACCTTTCACTGCTGCTGCTGCTGCTGCTACTGCTAAGTCGCTTCAGTCATGTCCAACTCTGTGCGACCCCATAGACAGCAGCCTACCAGGCTCCCCCGTCCCTGGGATTCTCCAGGCAAGAACAATGGAGGGGGTTGCCATTTCCTTCTCCAATGCATAAAAGTGAAAAGTGAAAGTGAAGTCACGCAGTCGTGTCCGACTCTTTGCGACCCCATGGACTGCGGCCTACCAGGCTCCTCCATCCATGGGATTTTCCAGGCAAGAGTACTGGAGTGGGGTGCCATTGCCTTCTCTGGACCTTTCATTATTGTACATTATCTAAGTGCCTTTCTATTGAGATAAAGATGGGTAAGTATCAGCCTCTCCTATGGACCAACTGGACTTATTTGAAAGTTCTAGCACAGGAGTACAGCTATTCTGATACCTTTGATAGTTATTCTCTCTGGAAAAATCATACTCTTTGGCTGAAAGCAACTTTGGGAGCAGACAGGGCTGATGGAGATGGGTTTGCTAAATTGATCATACTGATCAATGGGATAAAAAATGTGAAAACAAACTTATCCTTCTTTTCAAATACAATGTCACTAATGGAAAAAATAGCAGAGATATATAGACCTACTCACATAGAGTCAATAATATCTTCTTCCTACTCAAAACAACTAGGCCCATCCCTGGTATACATTTTTTAAGCCTTACTGAGTTATAAATGAAAAATAAATCTGTAGTATATTTAAAGAGTATAATGTGATATATGTATAAATTGCAAAAGGATTCTCAAAATCAAGTTAATTTATACTTTCATCAGCTCACATAGTTACCTTTTTTTGTTTCTTTGTTTGTTTTGGTGAGAATGCTTAAGATCTACTCTCAACAATTTCAAGTATACAATGCAGTACAATTAAATGGAATGCATTTCTAAAAACTAAAGGTGATGATTTTTTTAAAATAGATAATACATATACAAGGTACAAAATCCAAAACTGTCAAATGGATATATAGTGAAAATTAAGTCTCCCTTTTACCCAGAAATCCAGTTTACTTCTTCAGAGGTAACTGTTGCTAATGTTTCTTGAAAATATTTATTGGCATTTTCTATACATATTGTTTTTTAAATGAATTTCAAGATAGTATAATGCATTGCTTCTTTACTTAAAACCAACATAAGGATTATTAATATAAGTAGAGAGCTGTGTCAATTTTTTGATGGCTACATGATATTCCCTTGTGTGGACATATCACAATTCATTTAACTACCCTTTGATAATGGATATCTAAATTTCATTCAAAGCAGTCATGTTGCACCATTGAGAACTTCTTTTTCTGCCTCCCTCTTCCTTGCCCCAAAGGTATTTAGTACATTTTGGCTGCTCTCTGGATGCTCTATTTGCTTCCCCAAATAGGTCCATCATCAGTGGAAACATCTTTCCTCTCCTGATTTTACAATTACTAGTCATAGCATAGTATATTTCACAATATGCCCCATAAATATTAGATTTATTTCCTCAGATTGGATGTATTAATTGATATGTTCTAGAAGAAAAATAATCTGATCAACCAAATCATACAAATATGTCAAGAATCAATAATACATCTTATTATAGTCCATCTAGATGTGTTACATTTTAAAAGAAGACTTAAAATAATCAGAGAAGAATCTCCAAGTATTTAAATGGAAAATTTACATAAGTAAATCAAGCAATGTGGAATAAGTACACGTATCCTTGGGGTCACCTTCTCAACATATCCTAAATGTCATTAGACTAGATATTATTCTATTTATTGGTAACACTTTTCCTTCAAAGTCTGGCTCTTCATTAGATGATCTCTAAGGTATCACACAGTTCTAACATTCTCTGATTCCTAATTTAATTACAAAAAACCACATTCATAAACAAGATTTTAACAGAAAGGGTTAAGGTAATTGCAATCCTAGTTGTTAGATTTTTGCCAATTTTGTAACAATTTAAACATATTTCAATAAAACTACCTTTAAACCATATCAAATTTCTATATTATCATATATTAATTAATTGAATTAAAATTAGCACTCTGCCAAATGAAACAATGGAGTGTCCTCAACAGGCTCTCTACTTAACAACAGAAGTACTGCAATACGTGAACACCATGAGAATAACTGCTTGTTTAAATTTTCTGCCTATGCTTGACTCACCTAAGTAACAAACTGGTCTTGGCCAAGAGGTAAGCTTAGTTTTAAGAAGTAAAAGGAGACCTTCCTTTTGCCTAAGTTTTAGGTTTGTGATTCTCAACCTATGTGTGCACCAGGATCACTGGATGGTGCGATGAAACAAATTTCTGGACCCCAGCTCAAGTTTTTTTTTTTTTTTTTTTGATTGGTGTTACAATCCTTTTTTTTTTTTTTAATTTTATTTTATTTTTAAACTTTACATAACTGTATTAGTTTTGCCAAATATCAAAATGAATCCGCCACAGGTATACATGTGTTCCCCATCCTGAACCCTCCTCCCTCCTCCCTCCTCCCTCCCCATTCCACCCCAGCTCAAGTTTTTGATTAATCTAAGGTGGAGTCTGAATTTTAGTATTTCTACAAATTCTGATACCAGGGATGATTGTGCTCATGTGGACTGTTCAGGATGCACACTTTGAGAACCACTGTCCAAATGGCAAATGCCTACGTGTTCTCTACAACTTCATGCTCTAAAATTTATAGGTGCAGGCTCTGTCTCTGCTGGAGGAAGCTTGCCTCAGTCTGTTGCTATTGGTGACTGGATTGTTAATTTTATTTCAAAGATGAGTATTAGGAACCCACTTGCCCACAGATATAAGTCACATGTCCCAGTTTCAGCTTTATCAGTGGTACAAGCAATATTTCAATATTCTAGACTCCCAACTTCTAACTCTTATGTTTCAACAGGTTCAGGATACCTGTGGGAAAGTGTTGTTGTTTTTTTTGCTAGCTCTTCCCTCAAGACCCTAACATACATCAACACAGTATCAAACATATGAATCTTTTCAAGAACACCTCTACTATATCTGAATAGATGCTTTCCAGAATTTGAAAATATATTCAGAAGTATGTAGGTGAGGAAATCTGGTAATGTAAGATTACTCTGTCAACAAAAACAATTTTTGCTATATTAAGTATTTATTTATACATTTACTTGGTGTTCAGTCTGTATTTTTATCAACAATGCAAATTAAGTATATTATACATGCCAGAACCTTTATGTGTTGAGGCAAAGTGTTTAAAAAAAAATAGATGATGTCCCTACTCTTGTGGAACTTACACTGAGCACTGAAATAAACAAATATATAAATGAGCAACAATATATAAAGTGGCCAAAGGTGCTGTGATGAAATAAAAGAGAAAGTGATTGGCAAGACATGTCAAGTCAAGCAAAACACTCACTAAATGATAGATGAGAAAGAGGCAATTAGGCAAAGAGCTGAGAAAATTGAATCAGTAAAACAATTTAGATTATTGAAGTAGTCTAATGAGAAATGCTGTCAACCAGGACTTTGAAAGGAGACTAAAGGAAAATGGACACTTTCAAGAAATATTTCGGAAGCAAAACCTATGTTGGATTGGATATAGGGAGTAAAAGGGATGGGAATGTCAATCTACTTACTTTCTGGCTTTAGTGACTGGGCTGTTAGTGGTGTCAAGTTCTAAGACAAGGGGAAGTAGCAGAGAAGCCATTTGGGATAAAATGATGATCAGTTTTGAGTGAATTTGAGATGCTATGGAACATTTATCTGGAGATGTTCACCCTACTGTTGGAGATATACATATGGATTTAGAGTTCAAGAGAGAAAGGTCTGAGCTAGAACTACAATTTGTCAACATGATAGTCCGTCATTTAAACTATGGGTGTGAATAAGATACCTCCCTCCATCATAGCTCAGCTGGTAAAGAATCCACCTGCGACGCAGGAGACCCTATTCTGATTCCTGAGTTGGGAAGATCTGCTGGAGAAGGGGTAGGCTACCCACTCTAGTATTCTTGGGCTTCCATTGTGGCTCAGCTGGTAAATAATCTGGCTTCAATGTGGGACACCTGGGTTCGATCCCTGGGTTGGGAAGAACCCCTGGATAAGGGAAAAGCTACCCACTCCAATATTCTGGCCTGGAATAAGAATGGAATAAGTCCACGGGGTCGCAAAGAGTCGGACACGACTGAGTGACTTTCACTTTCACTCCAGAGGAGTGGAAAAGGCCCAGCACACAACTTGCACACTTTACATAGAGAGTGGTTAAAGAGTGTATCTCAAATACGATCTAATTATGTAAATGTTAATGCTCTTCAGTTATAAGATTGTCTTAAAGTAATATCATATAAAGCAGAAAAGAAACATTGTCTTTAGTTAAACATTCCAAAGACTACTTAAAATCTGATGCAGTTATCATTTTTTCCTCCAAAATCATCATAGATACATGTTTATGTGTATATAGTTGGCTATTTGGCTATATGATTTTGTATTAGTTTTTAGTAATCCTGTTAATTCTTTGAATTATTTTCAAAGAATTCACCAGATAAATCCTTCAAGCTATGTGAAGTATGCTGGTACCACTATTTTACTCATGTGTTAGTTCAGATATGTTCAAAAGCTGATACCATAATAGGATTAGATGGACAAGAAATTTACTGGGAACAGGAGGAGGGGAGAGGCTTCAGATCACAATCCACGTATGACACTTGTGAAAGAATAGAAATAAGGAAAGGAGATTGGGTGAGAAGAGTCTTCAGCTGTAGCATAGTTGTTACAGCAGTTCAGCTAGGCCAATGGGGAATCCTCAAGCCAATGTCTCCATTGAAGAAGCCCTGTGCCTCTCAAGAATCTTGTTTTTAGTATGCCCATAATACTTAGTCACTGGTTGAAAGCAGCTCACAGGAAAAGCACTGCCTCATCATAAATACACTGGTGAACCCAGAGGGATCACAGTTGGAGCCATCAATCAATTATGCTCCTTGTAGCATGAGATCTGAGTGGCATATTTACATGGCTACCATACCTTAATAATACTTGAGTCAGTTCTGTTGCTCAGTTGTGTCTGACTCCTTGCAACCCCGTGGACTGCAGCATGCCAGGCTTCCCTGTCCATCACCAACTTCTGGAGCTCTTGCTCAAACTTATGCCCATCGAGTCAGTGATGCCATCCAGCTATCTCATCCTCAGTCATGCCCTTCTCCTCCTGCCTTCAATCTTTCCCAGCATCAGGGTATTTTCCAATGAGTCAGTTCTTCACATCAGGTGGCCAAAGTATTGGAGTTTCAGCTTCAGCATCAGTCCTTCCAATGAATATTCAGGACCAATTTCCTTTAGGATTGACTGATTTGATCTCCTTGCAGTCCAAGGGACTCTCAGGAGTCTTCTCCAACACTACAGTTCAAAAGCATCAATTCTTCCACATTCAACTCAGTAATAATACTTAGTATTGCATCATTGACAGATGTTGTAAACAATGGATTATCATTTCATATTCTAGCTGAACCTAGCGTTATATGATCTTGAAAAACCATAAAAACTTTCTGGTTCTCAGTTTCACTTTTGGTAAAACATGAAAGATAATATCTGCCCTACTTGCTTTAATAGGCTGCTTCCCTGATGGCTCAGCAGTGAAGAATCCATCTGCCAATGCAGGAAATATGTGTTCAATCCCTGGCTTGGTAAGATCTCCTGGAGGAGGGCATGGCAAACCACTCCAGTATTCTTGCCTGGGAAATCCCATGGACAGAGGAGTCTGGCAGGCTACACAGTTCAGAGAGTCACAAAGAGCCAGACACAACTTGGCCACTAAACAACAACAACTTGCTTTAATAGATTTGTAAGGATCAAATGAGGTCATAAATAAGACATTACCATGATGTTCTATACTATATAGTCCAGTATTATTGCCACTTGCGGCTACTGTACTCTTGAAATGTATAGTTGTATCTAAGTGTAAAATACATAACAGATTTTGAAAACTTATTGCAAAAAATAGAAATAAAATATTCCATTAATATTCTTTATATTGACTATATGTTGAAATGACAACATTTTATATATATTGGGCTAAATAGAATATAGTATTAAAATACTTTTAATTGATTTTAAAAAGTTTTTTTAATATAACTACTGGGAAATTTTAAATTACCTATGTTGTTTACATTGCATTTCTACTGGACTGTGCTGTTGACTGTGCCTTAAGCATGAATGACCATGAAAAACTTCAGTTTTAAGGACACACTAAAAATCTGTGTGAATCATAGAGGAATATTATAATAAATAGCTATAAATAATATAGGAATTAGATTCAATTATGGTTGCTGAGAGATGAAAGACATTAAACTGTTGACATTTTAAAACTTACACTGAAACATCTATTTTATGCAGTATAACTGACATACAATATCATATTAGTTTGAGGTGTACATCATAGTGATTTATTTATATACATTTTGAAATGATCACCTCAATAAGTCTAGTTCTCTGTTACCATAAAAATTATTTAAATATTATTGACTATATTCCCTATGCTGTACATTACATTCTCATGACTTATTTGTTTTATATCTGGAAGTTTGTACCTCTTAATCCTCTTCACCTGTTTCACTCACCAAACGCCCTCCCCTCTGACAACCACCAGCTTGTTTTCTGTATCTGTGAGTCTGTTTCTTTTTGTCTTGTTTTTTAAATTCCACATAAGTGAAATCACGAGGTAATAGTGTTTCTCCATCTGTCTTATTTCACTTAGCATAACATCCACTAGGTCCATCCATGTTGTTGTAAATGGCAAGTTTCATTACCTTTTATGGCTAACTAATATTCCATTACCTATCAATCAATCAATCTATCTGTCTATCCTGCAACTTCTTTATTCATTCATTAATTAACGGCTACTCTTGCCTTGTGATGTAGGTAAGAGCACTCCTTTCAACATTTACTGTAAGTCTAGTTTTGATGAACTCCCTCAACTTTTGCTTGTTTGTAAAAGTTTTATTTGTTCTTCATATTTGAATGATAACTTCACTGGATAGAGTTTTTGCTGAGAAATCTGTTAATAGTCTAGTAGGAGTTCCTTTGTAGGTTACCAATTTTTTTTTCTCCCTAGCTGCCTTTAAGATGGTTTCTTTGTCATTGACTTTTGACAGTTTTAATGTGTCTTGAAGAAGATAATTTTGCATTGATGTAATTAGATATTTTCTTAGCCTCATGGACTTGTATATTCAGTTTCTTCCCTAGGCTTGGGGAATTTTCAGCTATTTTTTAAAAATAAATTCTCTGCTCTGTTCTCCCTCTCTTGTTTAAGAATACCAATGATCCTAATGTTGCCCTTTGTAAAAGAGTCAGAGAAATTTTTTCCTCATTTTTAAAATATCTTATTCCTCTTTCCTCTTCTACTTGTATCATTTTTAGATTTCTGTCTCTGAGCTCACTAATTCTCTCTTCCATATTGTCTGTTCTATTTCCTTTGCTTTCTAATGCATTCTTTATCTCATTTATTGAGAATTTCTGTTTGGTTCCTTTTAAGAGTTTCAATCTCCTTGGTAAAGTATCCATTCTGTTCATCGTTTTTATTTCTGGGTTCACTGAACTACCTTTCTGAATTTTCTTGTAGTTCACTGAGTTTCTTCATAACAGCTATTTTGAATTCTGTATCATTAAATAGCAATATTTATTTTTCTGGGCTCCAAAATCCTGCAGATGATGATTGTAGCCATAAAATTAAAAGACACTTACTCCTTGGAAGGAAAGTTATGACCAACCTAGACAGCATATTAAAAAGCAGAGACATTACTTTGTCAACAAAAGTCCATCTAGTCAAGGCTATGGTTTTTCCAGTAGTCATGTATATATGTGAGAGTTGGATTATAAAGAAAGCTGAGTGCTGAAGAATTGATGCTTTTGAACTGTGGTGTTGGAGAAGACTCTTGAAAGTCCCTTGGACTGCAAGGAGATCCAACCAGTCCATCCTGGGGGAGATCAGTCCTGAAGCTGAAACTCTAATACTTTGGCCACCTGATGCGAAGAGCTGACTCATTTGAAAAGACCCTGATGCTGGGAAAGATTGAAGGCAGGAGGAGAAGGGGACAACAGAGGATGAGATGGTTGGATGGCATCACCGACTTGATGGACATGGGTTTGGGTGGACTCCATGAGTTGGTGATAGACAGGGAGGCCTGGCGTGCTGTGGTTCATGGAGTTGCAAAGAGTCGGACACGACTGAGTGACTGAACTGAACTGTCTGAAATAGCAATATTCTATAATTTTAAGTTTTTTTTTTTTTTTTTTTTTTTTAGAATTGTCATTTTCTTTTGGTGATACCATGTCAACATGGTTCTTCATGGTACTTGATGAGTTCCTCTGCTATTGCTTTTGTAGTAACAACTGCCTTTCTTCTTTAGGTAATTTTTTTTTTTTAATTTCATTCTCCCAATTCAACTGATTAGTAATTAGAGATCTTTCTTTTTTTTTCCAGCAGGTGGCATTATAGAACAAGTTTTGGTTTCTCTTTCTTGTTCAGCCTCTGGTTATATTTGAGAATGGGCATTTTCCACCCTTCACCTTTCACATTCACCATTCACCTCTGTTAGAGGTGTCACCTTATGACCTTGTTGCCACTGCTTGTGCCTCTTGGGTTGGTGCCTTTCTGTTGCTGGTGTTGGTGGGATCACAGCTTGGAGCATCACAATGATGGGGCCACATCTGGGGTCTCCTGGCTTTGCTGCTGCAAGAGTAGGGAGAGGGGAAGCCAGGTCACAGTGTCTCTGCCATGACCAGGATTGTCAGGACCCTAGGTACCACTACTGTAGGCAGTGATGAGGGTGGTTCTGGCCAGAGTTACATGTGTCTCTGTGGCTGAAGGGACAGGATTGCAGACCCTGCTGCTGCTGTCTTGTTTCCTGTGGCCATAGGCTCTGCTGTAATCAGGAGGCCGTGGTTATCTGCACTACCTCCCATGATGCTAAAAGGTTATCTGGGGCTGTGGACCATGGCCAAGGGTCCAGAAATGCTGGCACTCCCTCCTCCGTTCCCCTAGTCCTGCCTCTTTTATGTGTTCCAGTCTACCCAACTTTAGATGTACAGATGAGTGGAATTCTTCAGCACCATGATGTGTTGGCCTGAGGCACCTTTGTTGAGTTATGGATGTTTTACTGGTTATAGATTGAGGGAAAGAGACAAAAGGAGACTCTCATATCACTATGACACTGATGTCACTTTCAAGATTGCCTGACTTATTCTTGATATGCTCTTGTTGAGGATGTTCTAAGACCTGTCAGGTTTCCAGGAGGAGGAAATCTCATTCAGCATTTAGTTTTAGGTTGAGTGGATGCCAGTCTCTCAGGCAACAGCCTTTAAAGTACATAGATATATATGTAGTCCTATGGGGTTTTGTCAGGGAACTTTTAACAGGAGGATTCCTGTGTGCTGTTTTCTGTCTCTCATAAAGCCTCTGTTCCTTATCAGTTCCTGGTAATGGGAACGAGTGGAACAGCACACTACACCCAGGACTGAGGTCATGGGATGAAACGCATGCATGGATTTCCTTCAGTAAACATTCTCCTTATGACAAAACTGCTTAGTCACGACCCTCTTTCTTGAGATATGGATTGTCTTCTGACCTTATGACCATTACTAATTCCTTGTTTCCTTGATAACAGTTGCTGTACATATGGTTTTCTGATCTTTATCATTGTCGAAAGAAATTCCTTGTATAACAGCATATATATACTCACAGAAAGATCATTAAAGCACCCTTGCTCCACCAGAAACTTGGGTCCCTGTGTCTCTCTCTCTCTATCTCTCCCTCTGGCTAATTCTCTGGAGCATAGAAACCCTCTGAGCTCACTCTCCTGCCCGGGCTTTCAAGACCTCCGCGAGAGGATGTCCTGTGCCTTCGTGAGCGGTGCAAGCCCTCTTCTAGGGTTTTGTTGGTTCTCTGCTTAAACCAGGAAATGCTAGCTTCTTTCTCTCTTTCACTTTCTTATTGTCAACTCTGGACCACCAGGTTCTGGTCCATTAAAGGACCGCAACAAGTGGCGCCTGAAACAGGAACCTGGTATACATGGCATTTCAGACGGAGTGACTCAGGACCTATTGATGTTGGTAAGTACTAAGACATGGGTAAAACGGCTGGAAAGCCCATCTTTTTTCTACTTTACTTCACCATTTGTTTAAAGTTCAGGGACTTTTGGTTTCATGCCAATGAATAGAGGCTTGTTTTCAAACAGTAGTCGAGCATAATCCCTGGTTCCCTGATGAAGGCAGTTTTGATTTAGAAATTTGGCACTGGGTAAAAGAAAATGTTGAACGAGCCACCAGGCAGGGAGAGAACATTCCAATTGATTTCTGGCCCATATGGGCTCTCATTAAAGCTGTAATTCTGCCATTTCAAGGTAATTCTAGCCCTCACGATATTCGACCACAGAACACTTGTTACACGAATATGAATTAGATGATGAAACTTTACGAAGGGTCCAATTAGAACAACATAAAATATTTCTGAATTTTCCTACAAGCCCTGCCCCGGCTGCTCCAAATGCCCCTTCTCTGCCAGCAGGCACAAATCCAAAAGTCTCTCCTTTGCTAGAACCTAATGATTCTGACAACCACTCTCCTGAGACAATTTTTATCACCAAAACTGGCAATACTTTTCTGGATAATAATGATAAGCCTTTAGCACAGACTCATACTTGCAAAAAATCGATACCTATTCACTCTGCTCCATGACAGGCTCTCTGAATTGCTGGCTTTGCAATCACAAGTCTCTGAAGCCAATGGTTTTTCTGCTTTTCCAGTTTTAAGAAATCCTGACACTCAAGGGCACATAACACCTCAATATGAAGGTATTAACTTTTTTCACATGCAACAAATGAAAAAGGCTGTAACTATGTATGGCGCACATTTGCCTTTTACTAAAGAGCTTCTAAATATTGTGGCATCTTCTATTGGAAACTTTATTCCCTATGATTGGTGAATTTTAATAAAACCTCTCGTTAAACCAGGAGAATATCTTCAGTGGACAATGTGGTTTAATGATATAGCCAGAGATCATGCTAACAAGAATGCTTGAACTGGCGCTCCCCAAAACCAAATTACTTTTGAAATGTTAACTGACACCAGACAGTTTGATGCCATAGAAGCTCAAATACAATGCCCTCCCTTGTTGCATGAACAATTAAAAACAGTGGCCCTTGAAACTTGGGATCAAATGACTCAAGGAGAGCCTGCAGGTAGCTACACTAAATTATTACAAGGACCTAATGAAAATTATGCTGATTTTTTACCTAGATTAGAAACTGCTATTTCTCATACTGTAATTGCAGAAGAAGCCAAAAAACTACTAGAGAAATTACTGGCTAATGAGAATGCAAATCAGGAATGTCAAAAGGCAATAGCTCCAATTCTTGAGACTGGGACTATTACTGATTATTTGAAGGCTTATCGCAATCTAGGATCAGAAACTTAAAAGATGCAAGTGCTAGCTGAAACAATGACTGCTGCCTTTAAAAGGGGAAATGAAAGATGTTTTACATGTGGGAATAAGAACCATTTAAAAGGGACTGCCCTAAGAAAGCTAATAAAAAACCTCCAAAAATCTGCCCTTACTGCCATAGAGGAATGCATTGGGCCAAAGATTATAAATCTAGATTTGATATTTAAGGAAAACCTATTTCTGGAAACTCCAAGCAGGGGACCCCCCCGCCCAGGTCCCCTTCAACAAAAACCAGGGGAAAATTCCGTCTTTTCCCTCAAACCCTCAACATCCAGCAGTGCTGCCATCGATATACCAGCCCTAAATGATTTTCTCCTTTACCCTCAAGCAATCCCTTCTAGAATACCTACCAGACTTTTTGGACTCCTGCCCCCACAAAACTTTGGTCTTTTACTTGGCCAATCTAGTTTGACTTCTAAAGGAATTACTGTTCACCCTGGAGTAATTGATTCAGATTATAAAGGCGAGATTCAAATTATGATGTCATCTCAGATTCTATGGCAATTCAAAAAGGGGGACAAAATAGCTAAATTACTTCTTTCACCTTACATCTCTATTAGCTCCTCTAATAATGTACAGACAGGCGGATTCAGCAGTACAGATTAAAAACAATCCTTATGGGCATCATTGGTATCTGAATATGTCTGACAAAATATAAATATCAAAATTAATGGTAAAAAAAATTTCTGGCCCCTTTGACACTGGATCTGATATTACTATTATATCCAAACATTTATGGCCCAAATCCTGGCCTATACAAAAAATCTCTTGCCAAATTGCAGGGATTATTCAAACCAAAGTACAAGAGGTTTATCAGAATACTCAAATCTATCCATGTGAGGGGCCAGAAGGCCAACCTGCAACATTAAGACCTTATGTGATAGTTGCACCCCTTAATCTAATAGGAAGGGACGTATTTATGCAATGGCAAACTCAGATATACATTCCAAATTTTTCCCAGGGGCCACTGCTCATTTAACAAATAATGCAATTATTAAAATAACTTGGAAGAATGACAAGCCTATTTGGACAGAGCAGTGTCCCCTTATGAAAGAGAAACTACAGGCTGCTAAAGAACTTATCAGATCAGATCAGATCAGATCAGTCGCTCAGTCGTGTTGACTCTTTGCGACCCCATGAAACGCAGCATGCCAGGCCTCCCTGTCCATCACCAACTCCCGGAGTTCACTCAGACTCACGTCCATCGAGTCAGTGATGGCATCCAGCCATCTCATCCTCTGGCGTCCCCGTCTCCTCCTGCCCCCAATTCCTCCCAGCATCAGGGTCTTTTCCAATGAATCAACTCTTCGCATGAGGTGGCCAAAGTACTGGAGTTTCAGCTTTAGCATCATTCCTTCCAAAGAAATCCCAGGGCTGATCTCCTTCAGAATGGACTGGTTGGATCTCCTTGCAGTCCAAGGGACTCTCAAGAGTCTTCTCCAACACCACAGTTCAAAGGCATCAATTCTTCGGCACTCAGCCTTCTTCACAGTCCAACTCTCATATCCATACATGACCACAGGAAAAACCATAGCCTTGACTAGATGAACCTTTGTTGGCAAAGTAATGTCTCTGCTTTTGAATATGCTATCTAGGTTGGTCATAACTTTTCTTCCAAGGAGTAAGCGTCTTTTAATTTCATGGCTGCAGTCACCATCTGTAGTGATTTTGGAGCCCAGAAAAATAGTCTGACACTGTTTCCACTGTTTCCCCCGTCTATTTCCCATGAAATGGTGGGACCGGATGCCATGATCTTCGTTTTCTGAATGTTGAGCTTTAAGCCAACTTTTTCACTCTCCACTTTCACTTTCATCAAGAGGCTTTTTAGTTCCTCTTCACTTTCTGCCATAAGGGTGGTGTCATCTGCATATCTGAGGTTATTGACATTTCTCCCAGCAATCTTGATTCCAGCTTGTGTTTCCTCCAGTCCAGCGTTTCTCATGATATACTCTGCATATAAGTTAAATAAGCAGGGTGACAATATACAGCCTTGACGTACTCCTTTTCCTATTTGGAACCTGCCTGCTGTTCCATGTCCAGTTGTAACTGTTGCTTCCTGACCTGCATACAAATTTCTCAAGAGTCAGATCAGGTGGTCTGGTGTTCCCATCTCTTTCAGAATTTTCCACAGTTTATTGTAATCCACACAGTCAAAGGTTTTGGCATAGTCAATAAAGCAGAAATAGATGTTTTTCTGGAACTCTCTTGCTTTTTCCATGATTCAGCGGATGTTGGCAATTTGATCTCTGGTTCCTCTGCCTTTTCTAAAACCAGCTTGAACATCAGGAAGTTCATGGTTCACATATTGCTGAAGCCTGGCTTGGAGAATTTTGAGCATTACTTTACTAGCATGTGAGATGAGTGCAATCGTGCAGTAGTTTGAGCATTCACAATTAGAATTGAAACATATTGAGGAATCTTGCTCTCCTTGGAACTCTCCTATTTTTGTTATAAAAAAGAAATCTAACAAATGGCGTCTCTTAACAGACATAAGAAAAGTTAATGCATCTATGAAATCTTTGTGTGCATTGCAACCAGGGATCCCATCACCTACTACTATTCCTTAAAAATGGCAAATTATTATTATTGATTTACAAGATTGCTTTTTTAATATACCTTTACATCCTTTAGACTGAGAGAGATTCTCTTTCTCTCTCCCTTTTCCTAATCACATTGGGCCTCATAAACAATATCAATGGACTGTGCTACCTCAAGGAATGATGAATTCTCCCACCATGTGTCAATACTATGTAGCTAAAGCCCTTGAGCCTGTGAGAAAACAACTTCCTGCCTTTCTTGTTATTCATTATATGAATGATATATTGTTTTTGGCTCCATCTGCTTTAGAAGCTCAACACATGTTTGATATAGCTCAACAATGCTTAGAAAACTCTGGGTTAATCATTGCCCCTGAAAAATTTCAAACCTCTACACCTTACCATTACTTAGGATTTGTTGTTAATAGAAAACGTATTACTCCCCAACTAACACAGATTTGTACTGATAAATTATCAACTTTAAATGATTTTCAAAGACTCTTAGATGATATAAATTGGATTAGACCCTCATTAGGCATTGCTAATTATCAAATAACTAATCTATTTGATACTTTGAAAGGAGATCCTGATTTAAATCGTCCTCTTTCACTTTCTCAAGAGGCATGAGAGGAACTCTATTTAGTGCAAAATAAATTAAAAAACAGTTTCTTACTCGCATCAGACTAGATTTACCTCTAGAATTATTTATACTCTCCTCTCTTCATTCTCCAACAGGACTTCTTGCCCAACAAGAACACCCAGTAGAATGGCTCTATTCCCATTTTAGAGTAATGAAGTCATTTACACCCTACCTTGATTTAATTGCTTTAATCATTATCAATGGAAGAAATAGAACTAAAACTCTAATTGGCTCTGATCCTCATAAAATTGTAATACCTATTAATAAATATCAGTTCAAACTTCCACCTATTTTCAAATAGCTTTTATGGAATATTTTGGAGAAATTTCATTTCACTATCCCTCTAACAAGTTATGGAATTTCTTCAAAAATGCTGAATTTATTATTTCCCACATCATCAGCTCACAGCCTATACCTCAAGCTGAAGTTTTCTATATAGATGAGACTAAAAACGCCAAAACATCATTCTGGTCTCTCAAAAAATATAAAGTCTTTTACACTAAATTTCATTCTGCTCAGCAAAATGAATTATATGCTCTTATTCAAGTTATTTGCTTACATTCTTTCCCCATTAATATAGTATCTGATTCCTTATATTCAGTTTTTATACTAAAAAATATAGAAACCTCCACAATAAACTCCAATAAACCTATTATTCAACACCTTTTTTTCGAGCTACAATCCATTATTAGAAACCACACTTCTCCCATTTATATTACCCATATTTGGACACATTCCTGCCTTCCCAGTCCTATGACTCATGGTAATGAACAGGCTGATAAACTAGTTTCTTTTGCTACTCCGGAGGAACAGCATGCTCTGTTGCACAACAATGCTGGCTCTCTACAACACTTATGGAAAAGCCCATACCACCAGGCTAAAGAAATTATTAATAATTGCTCTACTTGTAGACCCCTACATCTTCGACCCATTGCACAAGGTATTAGTCTTCGGGGATTGCAACCTAATGAACTATGGCAGATGGATGAAACTCATTGCCCTGAACTTTCTCCATCTTCTTTCCTACATGTCTGTATCGACACCAATTCTTCTTTTATATGGGCCACACCTCTTTGTGGTGAAGCTACACAACACGTTATAACTCACCTATTAGCTTGCTTTGTTATAATGGGAACTCCTAGTTCTATTAAAACAGACAATGGCCCTGCCTACACTTCAAGATATTTCAAACAATTTTTACAATAATTTTCTATTAAACATATCACGGGTATTCCTTATAATCCACAGGCACAAAGCATAGTCGAACGAGCACATCACACACTAAAATTACAAATAAAAATTTTTTAAAAAGGTGGAATACACAGGAACACTACTATCTAAAGCAGACTTTACCAACATAAGATATTCTCTAAACCTATAACTATTGTTAATAGAGCTTTATTTGTTTTAAAATTTTTAAACTTACTGTAGGGAGATATCTTAACAAGAGCTGAAAAACATTTCAAGGAATTGAAGGACTCTTCTCTTCCTCTGCCCATTTGGTACTAAGATGGGTTAACTAAACAATGGAAATCTGGGAAATTAATCTTACAGGGAAAGGGGTATGCTTGTACTTCTCCAGATGTATCCAACGAACTCACATGGCTTCCTCTTCGGAAGGTTTGACCCAAGGGGGCCCCTGGCATTCAAAATAGAGATGAAACTACAAAACCCCTAGGAGGAAGAAATTCCAATATGGGCCATGGCAGCTCTAAAGATCTCCAGAAAGCACTGCCCTCGGTGGCATCAACCTTATAATCTCCCCTCTTGGGGACAAATAAAAACCCTTAATAATCAAGCTGAAAATCTGATTCCTCAACAGGGAATGCCTCAGAGTCCTGAAAACATTCTTGTTGCTAAGCTTGCTTTAGCTTCCCCTGCTCAAGCTGAATTAACTACTCATACTTACTGGGCTTACATACCCAACTCCCCTTTATTACAGGTTGTAGAATGGACAGAAAAGGGACCGATCATATCAACCAATGATTCCATACATATGCCTTCTCCCTGGAGCATGAAAGGGCCCTCACAGCCTGAGGAGGAGGGAAGACTAATTAATATTTCTCTAGGTTATGAAGTCTCTCCCTTGTGCATGGGCCCGGTGGAACTATGCATTAACGTTAGCTGACAAACTTGGGCTTTTGTCCTGTCTCCAAAAGAGGGCTTGTGGACATTGCTTGGATTATTTACTGCCCTTTCTTTTACTGAAAATCATGTCAGTACTACTGAAACTCTAGGGAAAGCACAAAGAACATTATATGAAGGATTTACTTATAATAACTTTAAATATACTCCTGTTTGTTGGGACAAATGTCAAGCCAAATCAGGAAAATTAATATTCATGGCTGATCACACCATTGTCGATTGGGGACCCCATGGTATGTGGTTGTCTAACTGCTCAGATGATATTAATAATACTATGTGTGACTATGCTACTAAAGTAGCATGGAAAGTTACTAATACTACGATGGAACATTACCATGACAAAGGACTTGACAGTGGAATGGCACCTCCTCGCCCTCGAATCATCCTCGATAAACAGATTGGGCCTGAACAATGGGACATCTGGAAACTTGCTGCGAGGACTGTAGAACTTCAAACTTGGACTGGACATTTCACAGGGACCAGTCGTAGTCATAGTAACTATTTCTTTCATTATAATCAATCATATTTCATTCAAGCTTGTGTTCCCCTTCCTTTTGTTATAGCTATAGGAAACTTGCAATTCAATAAGACTTTAAATTCTCCAACTTGAATAAAATGCAAATTATATACTTGTCGTAACTCTTCTGTTTCCTTAAGAAATGAATCCCTTTTGATTCTTTGATCTCGATGTACTCTGTAGTTAACAATAAATCTCCAGCGGCCTTGGGAAGAAGGTCCCATGTCTGGACTTGCTTCCTGGTTACTTACTAAACTCTTCCAGCAATCTAGACAATTCATTGGATGGCTGATTCTTGGCATTTTCGGATTAATAGTTATTTGTACCACTGCTGCTGTCACTGGCGTTGCTTTACAAGCCTCAATTCAAACACATAATTTTATCCAAAATTTGACTAAAGATGCTCATACTATGTGGGCCACTCAGGCTCGGATAGATGAGGATACTCAAGATGAAATACAGGAACTAAAAACAGCCATCAGATGGGTTGGAGATCAATTAATAGATGTACAAAAACAAGTGATACTAAAATGTGATTGGAATTCTACTCAATTTTTCATTACTCCTGTTCAATTCAATCATAGTGCCTACAACTGGGGACAAATCAAATTTCATTTACAAAACATACATGATAATGCCTCTCTGAATGTACAATTATTACAAAAAGAAATCTTTGAAAGCTTTTCTAAAAATCTGTCCTCTTCCACTAATTTGAAAACTTTAGCTGAACAACTAGCTGATCAATTATCTGGGCTAGACCCATGAGGATGGTTTCAAAGCATTACTCACAGCATCAGGTCTGGAACTGTAATTTTGGTGATTGTCTTGACAATTATATTTGTCGTTTACTATTGCATTCATAGAAAAATTGTTAAAACTAAACAAACTCAAAAGGTCAGAACCCTTTTTACAAATATTATAAATAAATAAGGGGGGATTATCAGGGAATGTTTAACAGGAGGATTCCTATGTGCTATTCTCATAAATCCTCTGTTTCTTATCAGTTTCTGTTGTCAGAAACCAGTGGAATGGCAAGCCGCTCCCAAGGCTGAGGTCATAGGATGAGACAGGCTTGAATCTCCTTCAGTAAACATTCTCCTTACAACAAAACTGCTTAGTCTCGATCGTCTTTCTTGAGATATGGATTGTCTCCTGACCTTGTCACCATTATTAATCCCTTGTTCCCTTGGTAACGGTTGCTGTTCATTTGGTTTTCTGATCTTTATCATTGTCAAAAGAAATTTCTTGTACAACAGCCTGTATATACTCACAGAAAGATCATTAAAGCACTTCTGCTCCATCAGAGCTTGGGTCCTCGTGTCTTTCTTTCTTTCTTTCTCTCTCTCTTTCTCTCTCTCTCCTTCCCTCTGGCTCTCTCTTTCACTTTCTTACTGTCGACTCCAGACCACTAGGTTCCGGTCCATTAAAGGACCCCAACACTGGTCATTTGCAATGATTGAACTAAGAAAATGAATGGGAGATGTCACACAAATCTTTGATAGTGACTCTAGTATCTGGAATTCTTTTACAGAGATGATACTATCATCATTGATCTAGCCTGTTGATAGAAAAGTGGTATGCCTGAACCCCCTGTATCCTGCATTGAACCTGGACTGGTGATTCTTTTCTTATATGGTATTATACATGTTTCAATGTCATTCTCCCAAATCATCCCACCCTCTCCTTCTCCCACAGAGTCCAAAAGACTGTTCTATACATCTGTGTCTCTTTTGCTGTCTCACATACAGAGTTATTGTTACCATCTTTCTAAATTCCATATATATGCGTTAGTATACTGTATTGGTGTTTTTCTTTCTGGCTTACTTCACTCTGCATAATAGGCTCCAGTTTCATACACCTCATTAGAACTGATTAAAATGTATTTTTTTAATGGCTGAGTAATACTCCATTGTGCATATGTACCACAGCTTTCTTATCCATTCATCTGCAGATGGACAGCTAGGTTTGCTTCCATGTCCTGGCTATTATAAACAGTTCTGTGATGAACACTGGGGTACATGTGTCTCTTTCAATTCTGGTTTCCTCAGTGTGTATGCCCAGCCGTGCGATTGCTGGGTCATAAGGCAGTTCTATTTCCAGTTTTTTAAGGAATCTCCACACTATTCTCCAGAGTGGCTGTATTAATTTGCATTCCCACCAACAGTGTAAGAGGGTTCCCTTTTCTCCACACCCTCTCCAGCATTTATTGCTTGTAGACTTTTGGATCACAGCCATTCTGACTGGCATGAAATGGTACCTCATAGTGGTTTTGATTTGCATTTCTCTGATAATGAGTGATGTTGAACATCTTTTCATCTAGCCATCTGTATGTCTTTTCATCTAGCTATCTGTATGTCTTTTTTGGAGAAATGTTTATTTAGTTTTTTGGCCCATTTTTTTGATTGGGTCATTTATTTTTCTGGAATTGAGCTGCAGAAGTTGCTTGTATATTTTTGAGATTAGTTGTTTGTCAGTTGCTTCATTTGCTATTATTTTCTCCCATCCTGAAGGCTGTATTTTCATCTTGCTTATAGTTTCTTTTGTTGTGCAGAAGCTTTTAATTTTAATTAGGTCCCATTTGTTTATTTTTGCTTTTATTTCCAATATTCTGGTAGGTGGGTCATAGAGGATCCTGCTGTGATTTATGTCAGAGAGTGTTTTGCCTATGTTCTCCTGTAGTAGTTTTATAGTTTCTGGTCTTACGTTTAGATCTGTAATCCATTTTGAGTTTATTTTGGTGTATGATGGGGAGCACGTGTACACCAGTGGCAGATTCATGTTGATGTATGGCAAAACCAATATAATATTGTAAAGTAATTAACATCCAATTAAAATAAATAAATTAAAAAAAGAAAAAATTTAAAAAAGTTGTATGCCACTGTTTTCACTTAGTTTTTCCTATGACAACCCTTAATCCATCAGGCAAATAACTCAACAGAAGGTTCTGCAAGTTGCCAAAGATATCTTCACCTACTCCTTCAGGAACTGAGTTGATTAATACAGAAAGTATTTGGGGACCCATTGAAATTAACATGAAGTAAAAATATCAAGCCTATTACCCTCTGGTACAGCCATGGAAATGCACCACTCAGATCTTTCTTCCAGAGAACTTGTTTATCTCTAAGTACAGTTAGCTGACAGCTTCCAACTATTAGCACCTTCAGGATCTACTTCGATTTTTTAGCTGAGGCCCTCCTCTTCTGAGTAGCCACAAATAGTGACTGAGGATGACAGAAATACTAGGGCCTGGCCATTTCTGCCTAATGTGGAACTCTTCTAACAGGAAATCTTTGCTCTGTATTTCCCCTTTATGTTGGCTAAGACTCCACTACACCTGAAAAAGGTCTGAGATTCTGTGCTTCATAGACAGCCAAGTACCATAGTTGTTTAGCTGCTAAATTGAATTCAACTCTTTTTGCAACCCCATGGACTAGCCTCCCAGGCTTCTCTGTCTATGGGATTTCCCAGGGAAGAATACAAAAATTGGTTGCCATTTCCTTCTCCAGGGGATCCTCCCTACCCAGGGATCAAACCCATGTCTCCTGAATTGGCAGGTGGATTCTTTACCACTGAGCCACCAGGGAAGAATTTCAAATACCATTAGATCACTAAAATTATGAGAATTAATGGAAAAGGAATCGTTATTCCTACCCCTATCCAAAAGACATTTTGCATTTTCAACTCCATTTCCACATCTGCCTCCTAACCTATAGACCATCATGACACTTGGAATCTTCAGGAATTACAATTAGCTCAGGGTCAGTCAAAAATATGATAATTTTCTTTACTCCAGTATTCAGTCACATGGATGGATATACTGCCTCAGTTTCCTTTGTGAAAGGCTATAAATAAAATCACAAATCATATTTGAGGTATTATAAGACATCTTTAAATATTTCTGGACCCCCTGTCATTAAAAGGTCTGCAATTTGTTAAATGATCTTGTTCAGAATATAATGAATGAGGAAAGATGTTCTTCTCTGTATGTTTGAGTCAGGCTGAGACTCTTTCATAGGCCCAGAACTTCTCTGATAAAAGTACAACCTTTGGGTCCTGAAGGTCAATTTAATATATGGGGCAATATAGTGCTTAAATCCAAAGAAAAATATATTAGACCACTCTTCACCTCAGATTGCTGTCCCATCTGGTTGAAAATTAAGTTTTTATAATTGGCAAATAGACTGAACCAACTTTGTTTCTCTTGTAGTTACTGTGATTTCTATAGCATTTCTGAATAGCACAGCATATATAGGGAGAGCCTTTTTACCTAAAAGGGGGTTAGCCTGGGAGCAAAGGTATAAGACAATCAGAGATACAAATAACATCCAGTACCACAAAAACCTTGCTTCTCACACCGAGAAGCTCCCAGGCCCATTTCCTATTATCAGCCATGACACCATATCTAATTTAACAGCCTCTTTAATCTCATGCTGCTTGGAATACCATTCATCAAAATATTTTTTTTCACAGATTTGACTCACTAATGTTGTAAATGCTACAGTTGCATTCTGTTTTTTTTTTTAATATATTAATCTCTTAAATTATATAGAAAACAAAGAATAGAGTTACAAATTATTGCTACAGTAATGTTAAAATTTATAACTGTCCCTGTCAGGGAATGTTTACCAGGAGGATTCCTGTGTGCTGTTTTCTGTCTCTCATAAATCCTCTGCTCCTTATCAGTTCCTGGTAACGGGAACGAGTGGAACGGCACCCTGCTCCCAAGACTGAGGTCATGGGATGACACGCATGCATGGATTTCCTTCAGTAAACATTCTCCTTATGACAAAACTGCTTAGTCATGACCCTCTTTCTTGAGATATGGATTGTCTTCTGACCTTATGACCATTGCTAATTCCTTGTATCCTTGATAACGGTTGCTGTACGTATGTTTTTCTGATCTTTATCATTGTCGAAAGAAATTCCTTGTATAACAGCCTATATATACTCACAGAAAGATCATTAAAGCACCCTTGCTGCACCAGAGACTTGGGTCCCCATGTCTTTCTCTCTCTCTCTCTCCCTCCAGCTAATTCTCTGGAGTGTGGAAACCCACCGAGCTCACTCTCCTGCCTGGGCTTTCAAGACCTCTTTAAGAGGATGCCCTGTGCCTTCGTAAGTGGTGCAAGACCTCTTCTAGGGTTTTATTGGTTCTCTGCATAAAGCAGGGAATACTAGCTTCTTTCTCTCTTTCACTTTCTTATCGTTGACACCGGACCACTAGGTTCTGATTCATTAAAGGACCGTGACAGGATTTCAACTGTATCCCTGCTGGCTTCCAAACCAGGAGACCTAGAGGTATCCCCTGGGTGATAGTTACAAATCACTGAGCCTCCTACTGAGTGTGACAGCCCTTTTATGGGGAGTCCTGTTGAGCCATACTGAGGCCAAGGGAGTGTACAAGGATGGTGTCTCCTGGCTTGCCTTCTTAGCTGCTAGATGTGTGGGAAGTGTGAAGCCTGTCCCCAGATGTGAAGCACCAGGCTAATTAAATAGGCCTTTTTTTTTCCACAAGAAGACTGACTTGTATTTCAGTTTGCTGTCTATGCAGTGCATTCGGTGGGGGCAGGGGGTGGCTTGCCAAAAATTGACTTTCATTGTTACAGTTTCATGGAGCCCTGGAATTCTAGCCCCTTGGCCACCAGTGCCAGGTAATCAAGGGGTGTCCTCTGTAGATTGCACACCCTAATTTTCTTTAGGTAGGCAGCTGGAGAGTGTTGGAGTAGGGCTTGTTATCTTGTTTAAGGAAGGCAGCAGGAAAATGACTTGAACGTGTATGCCTCTGAGCTCAGCAGTACAACATGAGAGATGCCTTGTCCATCCATGCACATGCATCAGCTTTAGGCCTGAAGTGGGAGACTGCTGAGACTGCACCTGCTACCAAACTCAGTCATGGGAAAGGGCAGTGCTGAGTTGGTTTTAGGCTGGGAAACAGATAAGACAGCTTATACTTGCCAGTCCCAGCCAGGGACTGAGGGAGTGGTGAATTTGCTGGAGCTCTTCAGCTTCAGCACTGCAGTAGGATGGTGCCACAAATGCTTGCCTCCATGTCCAATCCCTCCACCTCATGCTTTTAGATCCACAAATGACTCTTCTTCACACAAAGTCTCAGCACTTTCCAAATTGCTATTATTTCACTGGGTCTTGGGTCCTATAGCACTTTGGGATCCTTGAATGTCAGCCCTATTGGTTTTTTAAGCCAAACTTTTGTGGAGGTCCTTTCTCGGATATAGATTTCAGGGGCTGGGATGCCTGATGTGGAGCATCCACCTTTGCTTCTCCTGAAAAAACACCCATCTTGTGTAATCCCATCCTATTGTGTGAGATGATATCTCATTGTAGTTTTGATTTGCATTTATCTAATACTGAGCAATGTTCAACATCTTTTCTTGTGTTTATTAGCCATCGGTATGTCTTCTTCAGAAAAATGTCTGTTTCGGTCTTCTGCTGACTTTATATTGGGTTGTTTGTTTTTCTGGTATTGAGTTGCATGAGCTATTTGTATATTTTGGAAATTAATCCTCTGTCAGTTGTTTCATTCACTATTATTTTCTCTCATTCTGAGGGCTGTTTTTTCACCTTGTTTATAGTTTCCTTTGTTGTGCAAAATCTTTTAAGTTCAATTAGGTCCCACTTGATTATTTTTGTTTTCATTTCCATTACTTTAGGAGGTGGGTCTAGGAGCAATATCTAGAGGATCTTGCTGCAATTTATGTGAAAGAGTGTTCTTCCTATGTTTTCCTCTAAGGCTTTTAGAGTTTCTGGTCTTACATTTAGGTCTTTAATGCGTTTTGAGTTTATATTTGTGTATGGTGTTAGGAAGTGTTCTAATTTCATTCTTTTACAAGTGGCTATCCAGTTTTCCCAGCACCACTTATTGATGAGACTGTCTTTTCCCCATTGTATATTCTTGCTCCATGTCAAAAATAAGATGCCCATAGGTGTGTTGGTTTATCTCTGGGCCTTGTACCTTGTTCCATTGGTTTATATTTCTGTTTTTGTGCCAGTAACATATTGTCTTGATGACTGTAACTTTGTGGTATAGTCTGAAGTCAGGAAGGTTTAGGTTGATACCTCTGGCTCCATTCTTCTTTCTCGAGATTGCTTTGACTATTCAGAGTCTTTTGTGTTTCCATACAAATTGTGAATTATTTTGTTCTAGTTCAGTGAAAGATGCCATTGGTAATTTCATAGGGATTGCATTGAGTTCTGTAGATTGCATTTGGTAATATAGTAATTTTCACAATATTGATTCTTCCAACCAAGGAACATGGAACAACTCTCCATCTGTTTATGTCATCGTTGATTTTTTTTTTTTTTTTAGTGTCTTATAGTTTTCTGTGTAGAGGTCTTTTGTCTCTTTAGGTAGGTTTATTCCTAGGCATTTTATTCTTTTTTTACAGATAAAAATGGCACATAATTTATTGTTAAAATATCACACATTTAGGCAATAAGGCACAGGTAGTGAACTGGAGGAACATATTACTATTGCTTTCTGGATCATTTAAGTGTATATTTGCAGGTTCACTTTTCCATGACTTTCTCAGATCCCTCCTTGTACTATTCTTTTTCTTGCAATGGTAGATAGGGTTGATTCCTTAATTTCTCTTTCTGATTTTTCATTGTTAGTGTATAAGAATTCAACTGATTTTTGTGTATTGATTTTGTATTCTGTGACTTTGCTAAATTCACTGATTAGCTCTAATAATTTTCTGGTAGTATCTTTAGGGTTTTGTATGTATAGTATCATGTTGTCTGCAAACAGTAAGAGTTTTATTCCTTGTTTTTCAATCTGGATTTTTTTTTATTTTTCTTCTCTGATTGCCATAGCCAGAACTTCCAAAACTATATTGAATAATAGTGGAGAGAGTGGACAGCCTTGTCTTGTTCCTGGTGTTAGAGGGAATGCTGTCAGTTTTTCACCATTGAGAATGATGTTTGAAGTGGATTTATCATATATGGCCCTTATTATGTTGAGGTAGACTCCTATTGCTCAGTCGTGTCTGACTTTTTGTGACACCATGGACTGTAGCCTGCCAGGCTTCTATGTCCATGGATTCTCCAGGCAAGAATACTGGAGTGGATTGCCATTCCCTTCTCCAAAGGATCTTCACGACACAAGGGTCAAATCCTGGTCTTCTTCATCATAAGCAGATTCTTTACCTTTGAGGCTACAGGGAAGTCTATCATATATGGCCTTTATTATGTTGAGGTAGATTCCTTTTATACTGATTGTTTGAAGAATTTTTATCATAAATGGGTGCTGAATTTTTCTTTAATTTATTTTTTTATTGAAGGATAATTGTTTGTTGTTTTCTGCCAAACCTCAACATGAATCAGCCATAGGTATACATTTATCCCCTCCCTTTTGAAACTCCCTCCCATCTCCCTCTGCATCTCATCCCTCTAAGTTGATACAGAGCCCCTATTTGAGTTTCATGAACCATACAGCAAATGGTGCTGAATTTTGTCAAAAGCTTTTTCTGCATCTATTGAGTTTATCATATGGGCCTTTCTCTTTCAATTTTTAAATATTGTGTAATGTATTGATTGTTTTGCACATATTGAAGAATCTTTGCATCCCTGGGACAAACCTGACTTGATTATGGTGTATGATCTTTTTAATGTGTTGTTGAATTCTGTTCGCTAGAGTTTTGTTGAGCATTTTTGAATCTATGTTCATCAGTGATATTGGCCTATGATTTTCTTTTTTTGATGTCCTTATCTGCTTTTGGTATCAGAGTGATGGTGGACCTGCAGAATGAGTTCAGAAGTGTTCCTTATTCTACAGTGTTTTGGAAGAGTTTCAGAAGTATACACATTAGCTCTTCACTGGTGTACTGGGATGACCCAGAGGGATGGTATGGGGAGGGAGGAGGGAGGAGGGTTCAGGATGGGGAACACATGTATACCTGTGGCAGATTCATTTTGATACATGGCAAAACCAATACAATATTGTAAAGTTAAATAAAAATAATAATAAAAAAAATGTCTCATAGAATTCACCTGTGAAGCCATCTGGCCCTGGGCTTTAGTTTTTTGGAAAATTTTTTATCACAGTTTCTATTTCAGTACTTGTGATGGTCTTGGTCATAATTTTTATTTCTTCCTGGTTCAGTCTTGGAAGGTTGAAATTTTCTAAGACTCTGTCCATTTCTTCTAGGTTATTCACTTTATTAGCATATAGTTCCTTTACTAGTCTCTTACGATCCTTTGTATTTCTGCATTATCTGTTGTAACCTCTCCTTTTTCATTTCTAATTTTGTTGATGATTCTTCTCCCTTTTTTTCTTGGTGAGTCTGGCTAATGTTTTGTGAATTTTGTTTATCTTCTCAAAGAACTAGCTTTTAGTTTTGTTAATGTTTATTTATTGTTTCCTTCATTTCTTTTTCATTTATTTCTGCTTTGATCTTTATGATTTCTTTCCTTCTATTAACTTTTGGATTTTTGTTCTTCTTTTTCCAGTTACTTTAAGTGTAAAGTTAGGTTGTTTATTTGATGTTTTCCTTTTTTCTTGAGGTAGGATAATATTGCTATAAACTTCCCTCTTAGAACTGCTTTTGCTGCATCTCCTAGGGTTTGTATCAAAATGTTTTCATTGTCATTTGTTCCTAGAAATTATTTCCTTTTTTATTTCTTCAGTAATCTGTTTGTTATTTAGAAATGCATTGTTTAATCTCCCCATGTTTTAAAATTTTTTATCTTTTTTTCCAACCTGTAATTGATATCTCCTCTCATAGTGTTGAGGGCAGAAAAGATGCTATTTAAATTTTCTTAAATTTGCTGAGGCTTGATTTGTGATCCAAGATGTGGCCTATCCTGGGGAATGTTCTGTGTACACTTGAGTAGAAAGTGTATTCTTCAGCATTTGTATGGAATGTTTCAAAGATACAAATTAGATACATCTGAGCAGATACATATGATCTAATTTGATCATGTAAGGTTTGTGTTTCCTTATTAATTTTCTTTTTAAAAAACTTATATATGACTTTATTTTTAAAATTCTGAAGGAGATCAGCCCTGGGATTTCTTTGGAAGGAATGATGCTAAAGCTGAAACTCCAGCACTTTGGCCACCTCATGCGAAGAGTTGACTCATTGGAAAAGACTCTGATGCTGGGAGGGATTGGGGGCAAGAGGAGAAGGGGACGCCAGAGGATGAGATGGCTGGATGGCATCACTGACTCAATGGATGTAAGCCTCAGTGAACTCCGGAAGTTGGTGATGGACAGGGAGGCCTGGCGTGCTGCGATTCATGGGGTCGCAAAGAGTCGGACACGACTGAGCGACTGATCTGATCTGATCTGACCTGATTTTTAAAATTAATTTGCTTACGTTAATTGGAGGCTAATTACTTTACAATATTGTGATGGTGGTTTTTGCCATATATGAACATGAATAAGCCACGGGTGCACATGTGTCCTCCTATTCTGAACCCCCATCCCAATTCCCTCCCCACACCATCACTCTGAGTTGTCCTAGAGCACCAGCTTTGAGTGCCCTGCTTCATGCATTGAACTTTCACTGGTCATCAATTTTGCATATACATAATTTAATGCTATTCTCTCAAATCATTACACCCTTGCTTTCTCCCACATAGTCCATAAGTCTGTTCTTTATATCTGTGTCTCTTTTGCTGTCTTGCATATAGGGTCATCGTTACCATCTTTCTAAATTCCATATATATGCATTAATATACTGTATTGGTGTTTCTCTTTCTGACATAATTCATTCTGTATAATAAGCTCCATCCAGTCTCATCCACCTCATCACAACTGACTCAAATGTATTCTTTCGTATAGCTGAGTAATATTCCATTGTGTTTATGTACCACAACTTCCTTATCCATTTGTCTGCTAATGGACATCTAGGTTGCTTCCATGTCCTAGATATTGTAAACAGTGCTGCAATGAACATTATGGTACATGTGTCTCTTTCAATTCTGGTTTCTTCAGTGTGTATGCCCAGCAGTGGGATTGTTGGGTCATATGGCAGTTCTATTTCCAGATTTTTTAAGGAATCTCCACACTGTTCCGCATAGTGGCTGTACCAGTTTGCATTCCCACCAACAATGGAAGAGGGTTCCCTTTTCTACACACCCTATTAAGCATTTATTGCTTGTAGACATTGATGGCAGCTATTCTGACAGGCATGAGTGAGATTGTACTTCATTGTGATTTTGATTTACATTTTGCTGATAATGAGTGATGTTGAGCATCTTTTCATGTATTTGTTAGCCATATGTATGTCTTCATTGAAGAAATGTCTGTTTAGTTCTTTGGCTCGTTTTTTGATTGTGTCATTTATTTTTCTAGTATTGAGCTGCATGAGCTGCTTGTATATTTTGGATATTAATTCTTTGTCACTTGCTTCATTTGCTATTATTTTCTCCCATTCTTAAGGCTGCCTTTTCACTTTGCTTCTAGTTTCCTTCATTGTGCAAAAGCTTTTAAGTTTAATTAGGAGTCATTTGTTTACTTTTGTTTTTATTTCCATTACTCTGGGAGGTGGGTCATAGAGGATCTTGCTGTGATTTATGTCAGAAAGTGTTCTGCCTATGTTTTCTGCTAATTGTTTTATAGTTTCTGGTCTTACATTTAGATTTTTAATCCATTTTGAGTTTATTTTTGTGTATGGTGTTAGAAAGTGTTCTAGTTTCATTCTTTTGCAGGTGGTTGACCAGTTTTCCCAGCACCACTTGTTAAAGAGATTGTCTCTTCTCCATTGTATATTTTTGCCTCCTTTGTCACAGATAAGGTGTCCATAGCTGCCTGGGTTTATCTCTGGGCTTTCTATTTTGTTCCATTCATCTATATGTCTCCCTTTGTGCCAGTACCATACTGTCTTGATGACTATAGCTTTGTAGTATAGTCTGAAGTCAGGCAGGTTGATTCCTCCACTTCCATTCTTCTTTCTCCAGATTGCTTTGGCTATTCAAGGTTTTTTGTATTTCCATACAAATTGTGAAATTAGTTGTTCTAGTTCTGTGAAAAATACTATTGGTAGCTTGATAGGGATTGCATTGAATCTATAGTTGCTTTGGTATATTTTTTCTATTTGTTAATCTCTGATTTCTTTCATGATTGTTTTATAGTTTTCTATATATAGGCCTTTTGTTTCTTGAGGTAAATTTATTCCTAAGTATTTTATTCTTTACATTGCAATGGTGAATGGGATTGTTTCCTTAATTTCTCTTTCTGTTTTCTCATTGTTAGTGTATAGGAATGCAAATGATTTCTGTGTATTAATTTTGTATCCTGCAAATTTACTATATTCATTGATTAGCTCTAGTAATTTTCTGGTGGTGTCATTAGGGTTTTCTATGTAAAGGATCATGTCATATACAAACAGTGAGAGTTTTACTTCTTCTCTTCCAATTTGGATACATTTTGTTTATTTTTGTTCTCTGATTTCTGTGGTTAGGACTTCCAAAACTATGTTGAGTAGTAGTGGTGAGAGTGGACACCCTTGTCTTGTTTCTGATTTTAAAGGAAATGCTTTCAATTTTTTTGCCACTGGGATAATATTTGCTGTGGGTTTGTTGTATATGACTTTTTAATGTTGAGGTATGTTCCTTCTGTGCCTGCTTTTTGGAGAGTTTTGATCAGATGTCTGTTGAATTTTGTCAAAGACTTTTTCTGCAGCTATTGAGATAATCATATGGTTTTTATATTTCAATTTGTTGATGTGGTGTATCCCATTGATTGATTTGTGAATATTGAAGAATCCTTGGATCTCTGGATAAAGCCCACTTGGTCATGATGTATGGTCTTTTTAATATGTTGTTGGATTCTGTTTGTTAGAATTTTGTTGAGGTTTTTTGCATCTATGTTCATCAGTGATATTGGCCCATTTTATTTTTTTGTGGCATTTTTTTCTGATATTGGTATTAGGGCAATGGTGGCCTCATAGAATGTGTTTGGCAGTTTAACTTTCTCTGCAATTTTCTGGAAGAATTTGAGTAGGATATGTGTTCAGATCAGATCAGATCAGTCGCTCAGTCGTGTCCAACTCTTTGCGACCCCATGAACTGCAGCACGTCAGGCCTCCTTGTCCATCACCAACTCCCAGAGTCCACCCAGACTCATGTCCATTGAGTCAGTGATGCCATCCAGCCATCTCATCCTCTGTCGTCCCCTTCTCCTCCTGCCCCCAATCCCTCCCAGCATCAGAGTCTTTTCCAATGAGTCAACTCTTCGCATGAGGTGGCCAAAGTACTGGAGTTTCAGCTTTAGCATCATTCCTTCCAAAGAAATCCCAGGGCCGATCTCCTTCAGAATGGACTGGTTGGATCTCCTTGCAGTCCAAGGGACTCTCAAGAATCTTCTCCAACACCACAGTTCAAAAGCGTCAATTCTTCGGCGCTCAGCCTTATTCACAGTCCAACTCTCTCTAATTTTTTGGAAGAATTTCACCTGTGAAGCCATCTGGCTTTTGTTTGTTGGAAGATTTTTCATTACTGTTTTGATTTCCATGCTTGTGATGGGTCTGTTAAAATGTTCTATTTCTCCTTGGTTCAGTTTTGGAAGGCTATACTTTTATAACCATTTGCATTTCTTCCAAGTTGTTCATTATATTGGCATATAGTTAGTTGCTCCTAGTAGTCTCTTATGGTCTTTTGTATTTGTGTTGTCTGTTGTGATTTCTTCATTTTCATTGCTAATTTTATTGATTTGATTCTTCTCTCTTCTTTTCTTGATGAGTCTGGCTAATGGTTTGTTTATTTTATTTATCTTCTTAACCAGTTTTTAATTGTGTTGATCTTTGATATTATCTCCTTAGTTTCTTTTTCGTTTATTTCTGCTCTGATTTTTATTATTTCTTTTCTTTTACTAACTTTAGGGTTCTTTTCTTCTCTTTCTAGTTGCTTTAGGTGTAAAGTTAGGTTTTTTATTTGATGCTTTGCTTGTTTCTTGAACCTCCATCTTAACAATGCCTTTATTAAATCCCATAGCTTTTGAGTTGTCCTGTTTTCATTTTCATTTGTTTATATGCATATTTTGATTTCCTTTTTAATTTCTTCCATGATCTGTTGATTATACAGAAATGTGTTGTTGAGCCTCTACATGTTTGTATTTTTAATAGATTTTTTTTTTCTGTAGTTGACATCTAATCTACTGTATTTTGATCTGAAAATGTGCTTTAAATAATTTCATGTTTTTATAATTATGAAGGCTAGATTTATGGCCCAGGATGTGATCTATCCTGAAGAATGTACCTTTTGACTTTAGAAAAAAAAAGGTGAAATTCATTGTTTTTGGGTGAAATGCCCCATAGATATCTATTATGTCTAACTGATCCATTGTGTCATTTAGAACTTGTGTTTCCTTGCTAATTTTCTGTTTGGTTGATCATAGGTGTGAGTGGGGTATAAAAGTCCCACACTTCTACTGTGTTACTGTTAACTTCCCCTTTCATAGTTGTTAGCGTTTGCCTTACATATTGAGGTGCTCCTATATGGGTACATACATATTTATATATTTTTCTTGGATTGATCATTTGATCATTATGTAGTGTTCTTTTCTGTCTCTTATCACTGTCTTTATTTCAAAGTCTATTTTATCTGATATGAGTATTGTTTTTCTTGCTTTCTTTTGGTCTCCGTTTGCATAAAATATCTCTTCCAGGCTCTCACTTTCAGTCTGCATGTGTCTCTAGGTTTGGGTCTCTTGTAGACAGCATATATAGAGGTCTTGTTTTGTATCCATTCAGCCAGTTTTTGTTTTTTGGTTGGGGCATTTAACCCATTTGCATTTAAAGTAAGTATGATCCTGTTACCATTTACTTTGTGTTTTGGGTTTAGTTTATATACCTTTTCTGTGTTTCCTGTCTAGAGAAATCCTTTAGCTTTTGTTGAAAAGCTGGATTGGTGGTGCTGAATTCTCTCTCTCTCTCTTTTTTTTTTTTCTTGTTTGTAAAGCTTTTGATTTCTTCTTCATATCTAAATGAGATTCTTGCTTGGTAGAGGAATCTTTGGTTGTAGGTTTTTCTTTTTTATTGCTCTAAGTGTGTCCTGCCATTCCCTTCTGGTCTGAAGAGTTTCTATTGAAAGATCAGCTGTTATCCTTATTGGGATCCCCTTGTGTGTTATTTGTTGCTTTGCCCTTGCTGTTTTTAATATTTGCTCTTTGTGTTTGTTCTTTGTTAGTTTGATTAATAAGTGTCTTGGGGTGTTTTGCCTTGGGTTTTTCCTGTTTGAGAATCTGTGTTTCTTGGACTTGGTGGTTATATCCTTCTCCATTTTAGGGAAGCCTTCAACTATTATCTCCTCCAGTATTTTCTCATGCCCTTTCCTTTTGTCTTCTTCTTCTGAGGCACATATCATTCGAATGTTGGGCATTTAACATTGTCCCAGTGGTGTCTGAGCTTGTCCTCATTTTTTTTTTTTTTGATTCTTTTTTCCTGCCTGCTTCGTTTATTTCCATCGTTCTATCTTCTACCTTACTTATCCTCTCTTATACCTCAGTTATTCTATTGTTTGTTCCCTCCAGAATGCTTTTAATCTCAGTTACTGCATTTTTCATTACTGATTGACTCTTCTTTATTTCCTCTAGGTCCTTGTTAAACATTTCTTGCATCTTCTCAATCCTTGTCTCTAGTCTGTTTACCTGTAACTCCATTTTTCTTTCAAGATTTTGGATCATCTTTACTATCATTATTCTGAATTATTTTTCAGGTAGACTCCCCATCTTCTCTTTTGTTTGGTTTAGTGGGTTTGTATCATGTTTCTTCAGCTTCTGGATATTTCTCTGCCTTTTCATTTTGTTTAGATTGCTGTGTTTGGGGTGCCCTTTCTGCAGGCTGGAAATTTGTGGTTCCTTTTAATTATGGAGTCTTCTCCCTGTGGGTGTAGTTGGACCAGTGGCTTGTCAAGTTTTCCTGGTTGGAGGAGCTTGTGTCTGTGTTCTGGTGGATGGAACTTGTGTCTGTGTTCTCTCTTCTCTCTGGAGTGCAATCAAGTGTCCAGTAGTCAGTTTAGGGGTGTCTATGGGTTTTGCATGGCTTTGTGCAGCCTGTATTTTTATGTTCAAAGTTATGTTCCTGTTTAGCTGGAGAATTAGCATGTTATGTCTTGTACTGGAACTTTTGGCTCTTGGGTGGATCTTTGTTTCAGTGTAGATATGGAGACTTTTAGGTGAACTCTAGTCTATTAATGTTCCTTGGAGTCAGGAGTTCTTTGATGTTCTAAAGTTCTGGAGTTAAGCATACTGCCTCTGGCTTTTTGTTCTTATCTTATGATAGCTTAAAGACTTCTACATCCATATAGCACAGAAGATTAAACCCTTAGTTTAATGGTGAAACAATTCTCCACAGCCAGGAGCACCCAGAGAGATTCACAGAGTTATATAGAGAAGAGGGAGGAGGGAGATAGATGTAACCAGGAGGGGAAAGGGGGGCATCAAAAGGGGATAGAGCAATCGAACAATCAAGCCAGTAATCAATTCCTTAAGTGAAAATGGATACTGAAGATTAGATTCTTAGAGGTACAAAATTGATAAAAAATATCAAAAAAAAAACAAAGATTAATAACCTAGAATAGAGGTTAGACTCTCAAAAATACAATATAAAAATACAAAACAAAATCATTCACAAAAATTAAAAAAATATATATGGAATTTGTCTTTTAAAAATAAGGGTATTTTGAAAGGTATTAATAATAATGAAAATGAAAGTTAAAGAGTAATAAAGAACTAATTTTTTTTTTAAATTAAGAAATGATAATAGTAAAAGTATATCTAGGAATTTCTCTGGAGCTGTTGTGGGCAGAGTAGGGTCAGTTCAGTATCAGATAATCCCTTGTTCTGGCCGTACTTTTCTCAAGATCTATAGCTTCCCTTCAAATGCACAGTTTCAGCATTAACTGCTGGTTTTTAATAGTTGCAACTGTCACTTCCATAGCGGTTCTCCCTTTGTTTATTTTGGCTTCCTCTGTTTGCAAGTCTCTTCAGTGTCTAATTTCTTCCCTGAAACAAGGGGACAAAGGTGGCCACTTATTTAAGCTCACTTGTTCAGTTGTGTTGTGGGGAGGGAGGGACACTGCAAACAAGTACTGCTGGCATGTGTGAGGAGTGCTTGCAGTGGATGGACCACACTGAGTTTGCCACAGCCCAAGGCGGCATGTACTTCCTGAGTCCACACAGCTCAGGCTCCAGTGTGTTCTGCAAGGGCACTGTCCCAAGTGAGCCCTGCATTTCATGCACTTCCCAGATCTAAGCCACTCACGTTCTTAGGTGCTCCATAGGGGCACAGACCCAGATACGCTGTGCATTTTGTGCCCTTTCCAGGTCCTAGCCACTCAGGTTACCAGGTGCTTGGCGAGTGCACTGTCCCACGTGAGTCATGCACCTTATGCACCTCCCTGATCCTGGACCCTCGGTTTCCCGGATGCACCATGAGAGCACAGTCTCAGGTGTGCTGTGTGTCTCCTCTGGGGTGCTGATGTCAGGCTGTGACATTCCTGGCAGATGTGATCCATACAGGATCCCTGTAAGACATGATTAGCACCTGGGAGCCTGATCACAGTTTGGTGGAAGATGCAGTCTCTGGGGCCAGGATTGCAGCAGCCCCTTGCCTTCCGGCTCTGGCTATCTCTGGCCTGCCTCTCTGCCTCCAGGGAGGGAGGGCCCTATACATCAGCTGACTTGCTCTTCTTTGGTTATTGCTCAATCCTTTGTTCTGTGAGTGTGTCAGTGGTCACTGTGTGGTGTTAGAGCCTTTTGCAGGAAAGGTTTGTTTGTTTGATTGTTTGTTTTCGTCTCTCTAGTGATCCCACAGTTTGGGTTGCTATCTCAAATTAACTCCCTCAGATTTTCTTCAGGGCATTCAGGCCTGGTCCTTACCTTAAGGATTGATGCAGCCTGTGCCTCTCTGCCCAGCCCCCACTCACTCGTGGCAGATGAGAGCCTCTGAGCCACTTCTCCGTCTTTGCTTGTAGTTGCGGTTAGGTGCATTTTCTGTGAGTTTTATTTTTCTCTCAGTTATGCTGCCCTCTGAGATTCCAAAAATCCTCACAGACACACCTGTGAAAGGGTTTCCTACCGTGTGGAAACTTCTCCTCCTTCAGGACTCCTTCCCCAGGACGGGTCTCCATCACTAAATATTTTGTCTCTGTTTTTGTGTTTTATATTTTGTACTACCTCCTTTTAAAGAGATCGAGCTACCTTTCTGGGTGCCTAATGTCCTCCACCAGCATTTAGAAGTTGTTTTGTGAAAGTTGCTCAACATTCAAATGATCTTTTGATGAATTTTTGGGGAGAAAGTGGTCTCCCCTTCCTATTTCTCCATCATCTTAGGACTGCCCCCTCCTTATTAATTCTGTTTTGGTTATCTGTCCATTGGTGCAAGTGGGGTGTTAAAGTCCCCGACTACTATTGTCTTACTGTCTATCCTCTGCCCCAGTGAGGACTGAGGAAGGAGGTAATGCTGCTACTTGGATTGTGGTGCCAAGTGTTCAGGGATCTGGTGGCCTCAGGTGCAGGAGTTGTGGCGCTATTAGAGTCTTGTTCTAATCTCTGGCAGCTGGTGTTCAAAAGGCCTGCCTGGCTGGTCCTTCTTCGTTGCTTGGCGTGGCAGATGCTCAGAGGTCCCCCTTGGCTGGAGGTCTTCTCTATTGCTTGATGCATCAGGCAGTTAAAGGGCCACCCTCTCTAGGGTCTTTTTCTATTGGTCAGCTTCCAGTGCTGGCATGTGGAGTGAGAGAGGCTACAGTGATGGCTCCACCTCTTATATGTGACTCAGCAGTGTCACCTTGTCTCCATAGCTGCTCGGCTTTCCTCCAAAGGCATTCCCCACTGTGACCTCCTCCTTCACATCCCCTCAGGTCATCTCCCTACAGTCAACAGCACACCTCATCCTAGGATTGCTCTCCAATCCTTATACTCCAACTCCCAGCCATAACACATTCCAGGGGACTTACATCCCTGCCTGGGGTATGTAGGGCTGCAGCAAGGACGGTCTGTGTGGTAATCACTCCATTCAGACTATTACAGATCACCTGCTGCACTCTCCCACAACCTCAGATGCTTCCCCTCTGTCCCAAATAATTGCCCCAATGTAGGGATCTGACCCCTGCTTCAGTTCCCCTACACCTTAGGTGAAGGTCCAGTCCTTCTCACTCTCCTCTTTTTCACTTTCTTCCTTTATCCTACTGAGTTTTGCATGGATCTACATATTCCCTTCTGGTGGTCAGGGACTCCAGCCTGCTCTCAGCTGGCATTCTGGAAGATCTTCTGCAACTGAAGGTGTATTCCTGATGCATTCATGGAGAGAGACATACTCCATGTCCACCTACTCCTCTTCCATCTTGTTTCCTTGACATTATCTTTTTATTATGAAAAATTAGTGAGTCATAGAGCTTTTAAAAATCGAGCCAAAGCTGGAACAATTTGAGTAGTAATATAAGTAAAATGGTGTTGATTTATAACCCAAAGTATAAAATAATATGAGCTTATTCTGAAATAAATAAGTGATTGATTGAATAAATAAATAAATGATAAAGGAGAGAAAAATTCCTCATGCAGAAGAATTCTGAATTATTTATTTAGATAATCTGCCCTCACAGAGTTCAACACAATTCCCCACTCTTTGCATGTGGACTCCACATAATAACTTCCTTCCAAACAGTACATTATGGAAAGGAGAGAAAACAAGTTAGCTTTATAGTAGAGAAACCTAAGAAACTGTACCTCAGCGAAGTATTCAAAGTCAGAATCAACAAAAATAAGTCATGTTGATTTGTGAACTCTTGATCTGATGTAATCAAAATGACACATTATCTATGTAGTCTTTTTCTTCCAAACTCATAGCCACAGTCCAAACATGAGAAAAATATTTCACAACTCCCAGTAGAGGGACATTCTATGAAATACCTTACCTATAACGCCTTAGAACTGTTAAAGTCGTCAAAAACAAGGAAATTCTGAAAAACCATCACAGCCAAACTGAGTCAAAGCTATAACAACCAAACGTAATGTGATTCCAGGATGGGACCCTGAAAAAGAAAATGAGTCCTAGGCAAAAATTAGTGAAATCTGAATAAAATATGAAATTCAGTTAATAATACTGTATTCATTTCAGCTCTTTAATTGTAATATATCATGAAATGTCAACTGTTGGTAGTAGGGGAATTGAGTCTAGACTATAGGGAAACTGTATTATCTTTATAAATTTTTCTCTAAATCTAAAACTATTCTAAAATTTGGAGACTAATCCCTTGTAAGTCACATCATTTGCAAATATTTTCTCCCTATCTGTGGGTTGTTTTTTCATTTTTCAAAAATTGTTTCCTTTGCTTTTGAGTTTAAATATGTCTCATTTATTTATTTCTGTTTTTATTTCCATTATTCTGAGAGGTGGATTGAAAAAGATATTGCTGTGATTTAGTTAGAGATTGTTCGGGCTATATTTTCCTCTAGGAGTTTTATGGTACCAGTCTCACATTTAGGTCTTTAATCCATTTTGAGGTTATTTTTGTGTATGGCTTTAAAGAATTATCTAATTTCATTTTTTACATGTAGTTGTCCAGTTTTCCCAGCACCGCTTATTGAAAAGACTGTCTTTCCAACATTGTGTAGTCGTGCTTCCTTTGTCATAGATTAATTGACCATAGGTGCATGGGTTTATTTCTGGGTTTTCTGTCCTGTTCCACTGATCTATGTTTCTATTTTTGTGTCAGTTCCATACTCTTTTGAGGACTGTAGTTTTGTAGTATATATAGTCTAAAGTCAGGGAGCCAGATTCCTCCAGTTCCATTTTCCTTTCTCAAGATTACTTTGGCTATTTGGGGTCTTTTGTGTCTCTAAAAATTTTTAAGAATTTTTTGTTCTAGTTCTGTGAAAAGTGCCATTGGTAATTTGACAGAGATTGCATTGGATCTGTAGATTGCATTGAATAGTATAATCATTTTGACAATATTGTCTTTTCCAATCCAGGAACATGCCATATTTTTCCATCTATGTCTTCTTTGATTTCTTTCATCAGCATCTTATAGTTTTTTGAAGTACTGGTCTTTTAACTCCTTAGGTAGGTTTATTCCCAGATATTTTATTCTTTTTGATGTGATGGCAGATGAAATTGTTCCTTGCCCTTATTGTTCTGATCTTTTGTTGTTAGTGTATAGAAATGAAATATATTTCTTCCTGTTAATTTTGTAACCTACAACTCTACCGAATTCACTGATGAGCTCCAGTAGTTTTCTGAAAGAATCTCTAGGATCATCTATGTATAGTATCATGTGATTTGCAAGCAGTGACAGTTTTAGTTTTACTTGTTCTGACAGTTCATTCTTATATTTAATTTTATAATCTATTTTGAGTTATTTTTTGCTTGCATATGGATTAACATAGGGGTCCAACTTCAGTATTTTGCATGTGGATATCTACTTTTCCTAGAACCATTCTTTCAAAACAGTATTATTTCCCTATTGTATGGTCTTGACATTTTTATTGAAATCAGCTAACAATTGATATGTGAGTTTATTTCTGGATTCTCAGTTATAGTCCACTGCTACTGCTGCTGCTAAGTCGCTTCAATTGTGTCCGACTCTGTGTGACCCCATAGATGGCAGCCCACCAGGCTCCCCCGTCCCTGGGATTCTCCAGGCAAGAACACTGGAGTGGGTTGCCATTTCCTTCTCCAATTCATGAAAGTGAAAAGTGAAAGTGAAAGTGAAGTCGCTCAGTCGTGTCTGACTCTTTGCAATCCCATGGTCTGCAGTCCACCAGGCTCCTCCACCCATGGGATTTTCCAGTCAAGAGTACTGGAGCAGGGTGCCATCACCTTCTCCATATAGTCCACAGACCTCTATGTATATCCTTATTCCAATACCATACTTTCTTGATTTCTTCATAGTAAGTTTTGAAATTAGGAAACATGAGTCCTCTAACTCTTTTTCTTTGGCATGATTCAGTTGCCTATTCTAGCATATTCTTGAGTATTTATATACATTTTCAGATCAGTTTATCAATTTTTACAAAGAAGCCAGCCAGGATCCTGAATGGGATTGCACTATGTCTTAATTTATTTATATCTTCTTTAAATTTTGCAGTATTTTCTAATTTTCATTATACAAATAATGTAGTTCATTTGCTAAATATATTCCTAAGTATCTTATTCTTTTTGATGTTATTATGTGTTTATTTAATTTCATTTTCAGACTGTTCTTTGCAAGTATATGAAAATACAGTTGACTTTTGTATATTGATCTTGTATCTTGCAAACTTTCTGAACTCATATATTCAGTTCAGTTCAGTTCAGTTCAGTCGCTCAGTCATATCTGACTCTTTGCGACCCCATGAATTGCAGCACGCCAGGCCTTCCTGCCCATTACCATTTCCTGGAGTTCAATCAAACTCACGTCCATTGAGTCAGTGATGCCATCCAGTCATCTCATCCTCTGTCGTCCCCTTTTCCTCCTGCCCCCAATCCCTCCCAGCATCAGAGTCTTTTCCAATGAGTCAACTCTTCACATGAGGTGGCCAAAGTATTGGAGTTTCAGCTTTAGCATCATTCCTTCCAAAATATTAGTTCTTAATAATATTATTATATTAGTATGTTATAGATTTTTCAGTGGATTGCTTGGATTTATCTATGTATAAGGGCTTTCCTGGTGGCTCAGAAGTAAATAATCCACGAGCAATGAAGGAGACATTTTCGATCCCTGGGTTGGGAAGATCCCCTGGATTTGAAATGGCAACTCACACCAGGATTCTGGCCTGGGAAATTCCACGGACAGAGGAGCCTGGCAAACTACAGTCCATGGAGTTGCAAAGAGTTGAACATGACTGAAGTGACTTAGCATACATTTTACTTTAAGCTCTCCTTTAGTTGTTTCATGAGTTTAGTATATTTTATTTTGCTTTCATTAATGCTAAAGTATTTTCTAATTTACTTTGTGGTTTTTTTCCTTGACATATTGATTATTTAGGATGGTTAATTTTCACTTATTTGTCAATTCCCCACATTTCCATCTGTTATTGATTTCCACTTTATTTGTAGTCAGAGAACATACTTAACATTAAATACTTTTCAATTTTATTAAGGCTCATTTTATTTCCTATCAGACAATATTGTCTATCCTGGATAATGTCGTGTGAACTTCACACAAAAAATGTGTATTCTGCTGTTGTTGAGTGGAGTGTTCTACAAATATATCAGGTCAAGTTTGTTAGTAGTATTGCTTATATCTTCTATAACCTTGTTGATCTTCTGCTTAGCTTTTCTATCCATTATTGAAAATGGGTTTACTGAGTTGAATAGTGTTCCTCCAAAATTAATACCTATCCAAAACCTGTGAATATGACCTTATTGGAAAAAGCATCTTTGCAAATATAATCACGTAAAAATGAGATCGTACTGGATTAAGTGTAAGTGAAAGTGAAGTCTTGTCCGACTCTTTGCGACCCCACGGATGGTAGCCTATCAGGCTCCGCCATCCATGGGATTTTCCAGGCAAGAATACTGGAGTGGGCTGCCATTTCCTTCTCCAGCGGACCTTCCCAACCCAGGGATCGAACCCGGGCTCCTGCATTGCAGACCGACGGTTTACCGTCTGATTAAGGTGGGTTCTAAATCCAGTTTTTGACTGATGTCCTTCTAAGAAGACAGATATTTAAACAGAGACACAGACACAGAGGAAAAATTCATGTGAAGATGGAGGCAAAATTGGGTTGATACACTAAAGCCAAAGAATGTCAAGGATTGCTGGAAACCACCAGAAGCTAGGAGAGAGGCAAGGAAGAGATTATCTATCAGAGACTCCAGAAGGAACCAAACTTGTCAACACCTTGATTTCTAACTTCTAGGCTATAAAACTATGAGAGAATACATTTTCATTGTTCTAAGACAGCAAGTTTGTAGAATTTTGTTACAGCAGCTCTAGGAAATTAATAAAATGGGTGCTGAAGTCCCAAATATTACTGTTGGTTTATTCAGTTCTCTCTTTAATTCTGTCAGTTTTTGTTTCATGCATTTTGGAACTATATTTAATTACATGCATATGTTTATGATTGTTAAATCATTTTAAAGGTCACTCTTTGTCTCTAGTAATAGCTGTTTCTTTAATGTCTATTTGGTTTGATATTATTACAGCTACACCAGCTCTCTTATGGTTGTTGTTTAATATCTTTTACTTTTCTATCTTTTTGCTTTCAATCTACTTATGTCTTTGAGTATATTGTGTGTTTCCTATAGACAATGTACAGCAGGATCATGATTGTTGTTTTTAATCCATATATTTTGATTGGAATGTTTAATCCATTCATGTTTAAGGTCATTATTAATATGATTGGACTCTTTTCTACCATTTTTTTTTGTTTCTATATGTCTCATGTGTTTGCACTTTAAAAATGTCCTACTGCCTCCATCTGTTTCTGTTGAGGAGTCAGCTGTTAATTTTATTGGAGTTATCTTGTGTGAAATGTCATTTTCCTCTTATTCTTTTCAAGATTTTACTTTGTTTTTCAAAAAATTTCATAATTGTGTCTCTGGTTGAAAATCCTGAATTTATTCTACTTTAGTTCATAGAAGTTTTAAGATATGTATATTAATGTTTTCATCAGATTAGGAAGTTTTCCACCATTACTTCTTTTAAAGACATATATACTTAATGAAGTCCCACACATCTTTATGTCTCTGTTCATTTTTAATTTTTTTAATTTCCTGTTCTTCAGATTTCATAATCTTTACTGATTTATTTTCAAGGTCACTGATTTCTTTCTTTTGTCAGCTCAAAACTATGTACTCCCAAGGTCCTTTAGTGAATTTTTTATTTTGATAATTTTTTGCTTCAATTTCAAATTTCCACTTCATTGTTTTTTACACTTTTCCAATGATATTCTCTATCACTGTCACCATAATTTCTTTAATTATACAACCATGGCTTACTTTAGCTTTTAGATTTAATTACGGGACATTTGTTTATTTCTGTTTTTATTTCCATGACCTTAGGAGATAGATACAAAAAAATATTTCTGCAATTTATATCAAAGAGTGTTCTGCCTATGTTTCCTCTAGGAGTTTTATGATTTCTGGCCTGACCTTTAAGCCGTTAATCCATTTTAGGTTTATTTTTGTGTATGGTGTTAGAAAATTCTCTCTTTTTTTTAAACTTAAATTTATTTATTTTAATTGGAGGCTAATTACTTTACAACATTGTATTGGTTTTGCCATACATCAACATGAATCCGCCACGGGTGTACACGTGTTCTCCATCCTGAGCCTCCCTCCCACCTCCTTCCCCATACCATCCCTCTGGATCATCCCAGTGCACCAGCCCCAAGCATCCTATATCCTGCATCAAACCTGGACTGGCGATTTGTTACTTATATGCTATTATACATGTTTCAATGCCATTCTACCAAATCATCCCACCCTCTCCCTCTCCCACAGAGTCCAAAAGACAATTCTATACATCTGTGTCTCTTTTGCTGTCTTGCATACAGGATTATCGTTCAGTTCAGTTCAGTTAAGTTCAGTCACTCAGTCATGTCCGACTCTTTGAGATCACATGAATCGTAGCACGCCAGGCCTCCCTGTGCATCATCAACTCCCGGAGTTCACTCAGACTCACGAACATCGAGTCAGTGATGCCATCCAGCCATCTCATCCTCTGGCGTCCCCTTCTCCTCCTGGCCCCAATCCCTCCCAGCATCAGAGTCTTTTCCAATGAGTCAACTCATCGCATGAGGTGGCCAAAGTACTGGAGTTTCAGCTTCAGCATCATTTCCTTCAAAGAAATCCCAGGGCTGATATCCTTCAGAATGGACTGGTTGGATCTCCTTGCAGTCCAAGGGACTCTCTCAAGAGTCTTCTCCAACACCACAGTTCAAAAGCATCAATTCTTTGACGCTCAGCCTTCTTCACAGTCCAACTCTCACATCCATACATGACCACAGGAAAAACCATAGCCTTGACTAGCAGACCTTTGTTGGCAAAGTAATGTCTCTGCTTTTCAATATGCTATCTAGGTTGGTCATAACTTTCCTTCCAAGAAGTAATTGTCTTTTAATTTCATGACTGCAGTAACCATCTGCAGTGATTTTGGAGCCCCAAAAAATAAAGTCTGCACTGTTTCCTCTGTTTCCCCATCTATTTGCCATAAAGTGATGGGACCGGATGCCGTGATCTTCGTTTTCTGAATGTTGAGCTTTAAGCAACTTTTTCACTCTCCCCTTTCACTTTCATCAAGAGGCTTTTTTTCCTCTTCACTTTCTGCCATAACAGTGGTGTCATCTGCATATCTGACGTTATTGATATTTCTCCCGGCAATCTTGATTCCAGCTTGTGTTTCTTCCAGTCCTGCGTTTCTCATGATGTACTCTGCATAGAAGTTAAATAAGCAGGGTGACAATATACAGCCTTGGTGTACTCCTTTTCCTATTTGGAACCAGTCTGTTGTTCCATGTCCAATTCTAACTGTTGCTTCCTGACCTGCATACTGATTTCTTAAGAGGCAAGTCAGGTGGTCTGGTATTCCCATTTCTTTCAGAAATTTCCACAGATTATTGTGATCCACACAGTCAAAGGCTTTGGCATAGTCAATAAAGCAGAAATAGATGTTTTTCTGGAACTCTCTTGCTTATCGTTACCATCTTTCTAAATTCCATATATATGAAGAAATACCCTTCATCAAAGGTAAGGAGCAGTGGCTGCACTTTGCTGGAGCAGCTGTGAAGAGATATCCCACGTCCAAGGTAAGTGAAACCCAAGTAAGGCAGTAGATGTTGCAAGAGGGCATCAGAGGGCAGACACACTGAAACCATAATCACAGAAATCTAGTCATTCTAATCACACTAGGACAAGAGCCTTGTCTAACTCAATGAAACTAAGCCATGCCCTGTGGGGCCACTCAAGACAGGCGGGCATTGTGGAAAGGTCTGACACAATGTGGTCCACTGGAGAAGGGAATGGCAAACCACTTCAGTATTCTTGCCTTGAGAACCCCATGAACAGTATGAAAAGGCAAAATGATAGGATACTGAAAAAGGAACTCCCAAGGTCAGTAGGTGCCCAATATACTACTGGAGATCAGTGGAAAAATAACTCTAGAAAGAATGAAGGGATGGAGCCAAAGCAAAAGCAATACCCTGTTGTGGATGTTACTGGTGATAGAAGCAAGGTCTGATGCTGTAAAGAGCAATATTGCATAGGAACCTTGAATATCAGGTCCATGAACAAGGCAAATTGGAAGTGCTCAAACAGGAGATGGCAAGAGTGAATATCGACATTCTAGGAATCAGTGAACTAAAACGGACTGGAATGGGTGAATTTAACTCAGACGACCATTATATCTACTACTGCGGGCAGGAATCCCTTAGAAGAAATGGAGTAGCCATCATGGTCAACAGAAGAGTCCAAAATGAAGTACTTGGATACAATCTCAAAAACGACAGAATGATGTCTGTTCGTTTCCAAGGCAAACCATTCAATATCACAGTAATCCAAGTCTATGCCCCAATTAGTAATGCTGAAGAAGCTGAAGTTGAATGGTTCTATGAAGACCTACAAAATTTTTTAGAACTAACACCCAAAAAAGATGTTGTTTTCATTATAGGGGAATGGAAAGCAAAAGTAGGAAGCCAAGAAACACCTGGAGTAACAGGAAAATTTGGCCTTGGAATATGGAATTAAGCAGGGCAAAGACTAATAGAGTTTTGCCAAGAAAATGTACTGGTCATAGCAAACACCCTGTTTCAACAACACAAAAGAAGACACTACACATGGACATCACCAGATGGTTAACACCGAAATCAAATTGATTATATTCTTTGCAGCCAAAGATGGAGAAGCTCTATACAGTCAACAAAAACAAGACGAGGAGATGACTGTGGCTCAGATCATGAACTCCTTATTGCCAAATTCAGACTTAAATAGAAGAAAGTAGGGAAAACCACTAGACCATTCAGGTATGACCTAAATCAAATCCCTTATGATTATACAGTGGAAGTGAGAAATAGATTTAAGGGCCTAGATCTGATAGATAGAGTGCCTGATGAAGTATGGAATGAGGTTCGTGACATTGTACAGGAGGCAGGGATCAAGACCATCCCCATGGAAAAAAAATGCAAAAAAGCCAAATGGCTGTCTGGGGAGGCCTTACAAATAGCTGTGAAAAGAAGAGAAGCAAAAGCAAAGGAGAAAAGGAAAGATATAAACATCTGAGTGCAGAGTTACCAAGAATAGCAAGGAGAGATAAGAAAGCCTTCCTCAGCTATCAATGAAAAGAAATAGAGGAAAACAACAGAATGGGAAAGACTAGAGATCTCTTTAAGAAAATTAGAGAAACCAAGGGAACATTTCATGTAAGATGGGCTTGATAAAGGACAGAAATGGTATGGACCAAACAGAAGCAGAAGATATTAAGAAGAGGTGGCAAGAATACACAGAAGAACTGTACAAAAAAGATCTTCAGGACCCAGATAATCACCATGGTGTGATCACTGACCTAGAGCCAGACATCCTGGAATGTGAAGTCAAGTGGGCCTTAGAAAGCATCACTACGAACAAAGCTAGTGGAGGTGATGGAAGTCCAGTTGAGCTATTTCAAATATGGAAAGATGATGCTGTGAAAGTCCTGCACTCCATATGCCAGCAGATTTGAAAAACTCAGCAGTGGCCACAGGACTGGAAAAGGTCAGTTTTCATTCCAATTCCAAAGAAAGGCAATGCCAAAGAATGCTTAAACTACCGCACAATTGCACTCATCTCACATGCTAGTAAAGTAATGGTCAAAATTCTCCAAGCCAGGCTTCAGCAATATGTGAACCATGAACTTCCACATGTTCAAGCTGGTTTTAAAAAAGGCAGAGGAACCAGAGATCAAACTGCCAACTTCCGCTGGATCATGGAAAAAGCAAGAGAGTTCCAGAAAAGCATCTATTTCTGCTTTATTGACTATGCCAAAGCCTTTGACTGTGTGGATCACAATAAACTTTGGAAAATTCTGAAAGAGATGGGAATACCAGACCACCTGATCTGCCTCTTGAGAAATCTGTATTCAGGTCAGGAAGGAACAGTCAGAAATGAACATGGAAAAACAGACTGGTTCCAAATAGGAAAAGGAGTATGTCAAGGCTGTATATTGTCACCCTGCTTATTTAACTTCTATGCAGAGTACATCATGAGAAACGCTGGGCTGGAAGAAACACAAGCTGGAATCAAGATTGCCGGGAGAAATATCAATAACCTCAGATATGCAGATGACAGCACCCTTATGGCAGAAAGTGAAGAGGAACTAAAAGCCTCTTGATGAAAATGAAAGTGGAGAGTAAAAATGTTGGCTTAAAGTTCAACATTCAGAAAACGAAGATCATGGCATCTGGTCCCATCTCTTCATGGAAATAGATGGGGAAACAGTGTCAGATTTTATTTTTTGGGGCTCCAAAATCACTGCAGATGGTGACTGCGCCATATAATTAAGACAGTTACTTCTTGGAAGGAAAGTTATGACCAACCTAGATAGAATATTGAAAAGCAGAGACATTTCTTTGCCAACAAAGGTCCGTCTAGTCAAGGCTATGGATTTTCCAGTGGTCATGTATGGATGTGAGAGTTGTACTGTGAAGAAGGCTGAGTGCCAAATAATTGATGCTTTTGAACTGTGGTGTTGGAGAAGCCTCTTGAGAGTCCCTTGGACTGCAAGGAGATCCAACCAGTCCATTCTGAAGGAGATCAGCCCTGGGATTTCTTTGGAAGGAATGATGCTAAAGCTGAAACTCCAGTACTTTGGCCACCTCATGCGATGAGTTGACTCATTTGAAAAGACTCTGATGCTGGGAGGGATTGGGGGCAGGAGAAGAAGGGGACGACAGAGGATGAGATGGCTGGATGGCATCACTGATTCGATGGATGTGAGTCTGAGTGAACTCCGGGTGTTGGTGATGGACAGGGAGGCCTAGATTGCTGCACCTCCTGGGGTAGCAAAGAGTAGGATACGACTGAGTGACTTGAATTTCACTTTTCACTTTCATACATTGGAGAAGGAAATGGCAATCCACTCTAGCACTCTTGCCTGGAAAATCCCATGGACAGAGGAGCCTGATAAACTACAGTCCATGCGGTCGCGAAGAATCGGACATGACTTAGCGACTTCACTTTGATGACTGTAGCTTTGTAGTATAGTCTGAAGTCAGGGAACCAGATTTCTTCAGCATCATTTTTCTTTCTTAAGATTGATTTGGCTCTTTGCGGTTTCTTGCAATCCCATACAAATTGTTTTTTTTTTTTTTTTTTTTGATTCTAGTTCTGTGAAAAATGCCATTGGAAATTTGACAGGGATTGCACTGAATCTAAAGGTGTTCTTGGATGTTATGGTCATTTTAACAATATTGATTCTAACACAGTATTATCTTTCCATTTGTTTGTGTCATCTCCAGTTTTGTTCATTAATGTCTTATAGTTTTCTTTGTACATGTCTTTTCCTCCTTAGTTAGACTTATTCCTTGGTACTTTATTCTTTTTTATGCTATTATAAATGGTATTGTTTTCTTGATTTCTCTTTGTAATAGTTCATTGTTAGTGTTTAGAAATGCAACAGATTTCTGTATGTTAATTTTGAATCCTGTAACCTTACTGAATTCATTGATGAGGTCTAATAGTTTTTTTGGTAGCATCCTTAGGATTTTCTATGTACAGTGTCATGTCATCTGCAAATAGTGACAGTTTTCCTTCTTCTTTTCGAATTTGGATTCATATTATTTCTTTTTCTTCTCTGACTGTTATGGCGATGACTTCCAAAACTATTTTGAGTAAAAGTGGCAAGAGTGATCATCCTTGTCTGAACATTGAAACTTTCATATAATATATTGCATTGATTCTGTATAGGGATCCCCCACAAGGGTTGTTGTTTTTCACTTGATTGTTTGCTTATTTGTTTAGTGACTTTGGCTGAACTAACTCTGCAAAGTCTAGAGGAGATAGTAGGTGTCACTCACCTGATAAGCCCAGTTTAGCAGCTCTCCTATGACACAGAGGTAAAAGGAACACATTCTACATCAGTTATCCCACTGGGAGCCTCCCTATATAGTGGAATTTGAAGGTGAGAGGATGGGCATTTTGTGGATGCCACTGTCTGTTGGATATTGACCTTCTATACTACAAAGCTGTAAAAAATGGAATCTTCTATTGTTCATCAGCTTTGGAAACTACTCAGAATATCTTTTCCATTCCAGAAATCTGGGAGAGATAGGAATTTATATTCTGTTGCCAAGTTCTCTTAAATAATTCTTCTACAGGGTAGAGTTGTGGAGGAACAGGTGAAGTCTCTCAAATGCCACAACCACCAACTATTCCTGAAATATTCCATAGATTTTGTTGAATACATGTTCCTCAGTTTTTTGTAAGTCTTTTGTCATTCTTCAGGGATTATAAATGATTTTCTTTACTAATTTTTACTGACTTGAGATGTGTCTCTCCAGAACATAGTTTTCCTCAAGCTTCTCATGCCATCATTCGTGAAGTCCCAACTCTGCATACTTTTCAAAAGTAAAATATTGTTGAAAAACTTCCCCAGATTTGGGAAGTTCTCAGACATTATTTCTTTAAATGAACTTTCTGCCTCCTTCATCCTCTCTCTCTTCTCCTTCTGGGATACAATTAATCTGCAGATTGTTTCTTTTTATGGTGTGCCATAATTCCCATAGGCTTTCTTCATTTTTTCTCATTCTTTTCTCTTTGTTCTCTCCTGTGTAAGTTCAAAAGTCCTGTCTTCTACTTCATAGATTTTTCAGATTGATCCATTCTCAATTTTGGTGCTTGCTATTGTATTTTTTGCATCATTCATTGTATTCTTCATCTCCAAAATTTCAGTTTTTATAATGATTTATATCTATTTCTGAAGCTTCTTATTTTCTTCATGTACAGTTCTTCTGATTTTGTTGAATTATATTTCTCTATTTCCTTTAGGTCATTGAAATTGCTTAGAATAGCTATTTTTTTTCATTGAGTAAATCATAAATCTCTATATTTTGGGGTCTGGTTAACAGAAAATTATTGTTTTTTTGGTGGTATCAGGTTTCCTTCATTTTTAAAATTTTCCTTGAGTTTTTGCCCTGTTACCTTTGCACCTGAAGTAGCAGTCACCTCCTCCAGTCTTTACTGACCTACTTCCAAGAAAGAAATACCTTTCATCAGCTCTTCTAGGGATTCTCAGGCTTTCTCAGATCTTTTCTCTGGATACATCTCCTCCACACAGCTTTCTTCTTCTTGCAGCAGAATTCTTAAGCTTGTATGCCTCATTTCCACCCTGCAAAGACAACCAAAGTTCTGACAGCCTCCTTTTATTTTATTTTTGCTACAAATTATTTATGTATTTTGTCTACATTCCTACTGGATATAGAAATACTTTATATAATCATAAAAATAATTCCTTTCTTAGAAATGAATGTCAAAACTTGTTCTTAGTTTGACATGTCTTTTGAGTTCTCTTATGTTATTTTACTTATTTGTTTTTTTTTTTCCCTTTGATTGTTTTGGTTTTATTGGTCATGCAGACTTTTCCCATTTCTAATTGGTCAATGTTTATCAAACTTTTGTTTTACTACTTACTATGTTTAGTTACATTATACTTAGACCTACACCTCTCTTGTATTACTCTGAAAATCCTTCTATGGTTTCTTCTTCTTTTTGCAAGAACTTTTAATTACTTTTACATACAGAAAACTCAATAATGTGTACTTGACCAAGTTTGGTGGCTAGTTCTTTGATCTTTGCCTTCTCCGGCTTGGCAATATGAGCTACTGGTTTTGAACCCAGCACACTGCCTCCCCATTGATGGTAGATCTCACCATATCTGTCATTGTAATTGGTCCTGATGACTTCCACCAGTTTAGCCAGTGTGCCCTTGTCTTCTGAGTTGACTTGTGTGAAGGCCACAGTGTGTATAGGTCTTCCCATGGACCAGATGCTCCAGCCTGGCCTTCTCCTTGATTATGAAATATGGAACCCCATCTTACAGCACAAGGTAGGCAGGAAGACCACGATCAAATCATTGGGAGGCCTGGAGAAGCACTTCTAGGCTAGATATTTTGGAGTGAATAACACTGCCAAATTGGTCCACCATGAGATCTGCTACTTCTGAGGCTACTGGAGCCATGCTAGGGCTGGAGCCACAGCCTTTGCTGTGATTCATAGTTTGTGTTTCTTTTGTTCCCATAATTTGGAAGTTCTGACAGGTTCTCTTTGAGGAGCCCAATGAGTGAGAGGTAAATATTCTCATATGGCGAATCTTGAGGGGAAGGGCTGGCCGCAGGCCACTCAGCTCTTCCATCAAAGCATTTCCATTCTAGAATGCAACATTTACTGAATCCTAGCTGGGCTCCTTCTGGGCAAGTCACGCCTCAGTCCCCAAGGTACTGCTAGGTACTAGTCCAGTGCCTAGCACCTGACACTCAATATCAGTGGATGATGCATTAATACAATCATTATTGAAGCTGGTTACCACCTAACACTGCCAGACGAGTCTCACAGGTTTCCTGCAGGTGGACGAGCCCACCTAGTGCTCACAGCAGAGTGCTTCAGACAAGATGACGCCCCTGACAGCCTCCTTTTAGCTCTACTGAGGATGGTCCTAAATACTCAAATTTTTGCTCTCTCCCAGGATCACAGATTTGGGCAGAATTTCTGCATGTGTTCATTGCCCATCTGCAAAAGCTCACTCTCACTGCTGAAGGACCTGTCCAGGGAGTTTTCCATGGATTGTAGAGTGTGTGGGTGAGACACATGTAGCTCTCGTGGTGTCCATGGAACAGTTGTCAGAATCTGCAAGTGAGGCATTCCCCAGTCGTTCAGTGGGAGGTCGTCCAACACAGTCCATGATGTGTTTAGTACAAATCAGTGTCCCTTTGAAATGTTCCATTCTGAACCCTGACTGCTCCTCTCCCAACTACTCAATATCCCCTAGTCATGCAGTCCATGACTTAGTTTAGATGGGGCATGAGAGAAATGGACTTCTCTGACAGAAAACAGAGCTTCCACAGAGCTGAGGAAACCAGGTACCCACTCATATTCTCTCACATTTTCCTACAGGAGAAATAATAAGCTAAGATTAGTGCTCTTGGCACTAAGCTGTATTACCTAGGGGGAGAGGTAATATAGTCAAACCGTTTCTCTTATCCTCTTCAATGTACCTTATCTCCATTTTTTATGCACCTATGGTGTGTTTTCACTTCTCTTTTGGATTCTTGAACTTCCACAAAAGCTCTTTCACCCATGGGTAATTGTCTAAATAAGAGTTCGTTTAAAGAGATATCTATTGTCCTGTCTTTATTGCTGCATTATTCATAGTAGCTGGAACATGGAAACAATCAAATAATCTAATTGACCATCAGTGGATGGATGGACAAAGATACACACACACACACACACACACACATGCTGAGCTTAGTCACTCAGTCGTATCTGATTCTTCACAACCTCATGGACTGTAGCCCACCAGGCTTCTCTGTCAATAGGATGTCCCAGACAAGAATACTGGATTGTGTTTCCATTTCCTTCTCCGTATATATATACATATATATTACACACACAGTGAACTTCCCAAGTGGCTCAGTGGAAAAGAATCTGCCTGACAATGTAGAAGTAGTAGGAGATGCAAGTTCGAATATAAAGACAAATATTATATTATCTCTTATATGTGGAATCTAAAATAGTTCAACTCACAGAAGCAGAGAATAGAATGGTAGTTGCTAGGGGCTAAGAAGTAGAGAAAATGGGGAAATGTTAGCCAAGGGGTACAAAGTTTCAATTAAGTAAGATAAATAAATTGTAGACATCTAGAATAAAGCACTGTGGCTATAGTTAACAATACTGTTTTGTATATTTGTAATTTTTCAAGAGGGTAGACCTCAAGTGTTTTCATCACACACGCACAATAGTAATTACGTAAAGTGATGGGTATGTTAATTAGCTTGACTATGGTGGTTATTTCACAATGTATACATATATCAAATCATCAAGTTATACACATTAAATATATTCAATTAAGCCTCAGTAAAGCTGGGGAGGCGGACTGATACTATAAAAAGTACAGACTCTGAAATCACATGGTGCTGCTGCTGCTGTTAAGTCACTTCAGTCGTGTCCGACTCTGTGTGACCCCATAGACGCAGCCCACCAGGCTCCCCCATCCCTGGGATTCTCCAGGAAAGAATACTGGAGTGGGTTGTCATTTCCTTCTCCAATGCATGAAAGTGAAAAGTGAAAGGGAAGTCGCTCAGTCGTGTCCAACTCTTCGCGACCCCATGGGCTGCATCCTACCAGGCTCCTCCGTCCAAAATCACGTGGTATGTCTGCTTAAATCTTAGTTTCACCACATCTTGGCTATGTGACCGTAGGCAAGTCACTCAATTTCTTTGTGCCCATGTCTTCATATGTAAAAGTGGAAACAATAATGGTATCTATTTCACAGAGTAGTTACAAGAAAGTTAAAGAGAAAACACATAGCATGGTGTTTCATTATGTGGTTAAAAAAACTCTAATGCACTTTATTAGCTATTCTATATATTAATAAAGGTTAGTAACCAGCGTTTTAAGCATTTTCTTCTCCCATCTTTACACTCAATTTAGAGATCAAAATTAATGTAAAGGGAGAGAAAATTCAACAAAGGAATGGAATAAAGTTCACATTACCCACATTTCACTAATTGTATTTTATTCAATTGTTTGTCAGATCACCTTACCTTAGTTTGTGCATTAACTACATACCATAGTATGTACTACATACCATAAATAGGTCAATATCCTTGTATCATTCACTTTCCTTTGAAGGCAGATTATGTTCTCAGCAGCAAAATGGAAACTACTTCTTACACTTCAACACTATGTCAGCAGCAAAATTGAAAGTGTTTTTTGTCACCTGCACTGCTATCAGAAGAAAAAAAACAAGAAAGTGAGGAACATAATTTTAGTACTAACACAAATATCAGAATGATTTACCTGTCTGTTCTGCTTCACTTTCATCTCAGCTCTCAGAGCTTCATTCATCAATATTTTATTTACACATGCATACCTCATTTTTATACTATTTCTATCCCCACTCCCAGATGGCTGTGTTGTTTGCATAGTGTTCATCAAGGAGAATGAGAAAGATACATAAACAGCTATGTAATATTGGCATTTGAGTGGGGCTCAGATAACCACATTTTCTAGTGTGAATCTCCCATGAATAATTGGTCAGACTGAAGCAAACATTTGTTCCCCTTGGAAGAAATACTGGGCAATGACTAAACAAATGAGCAACTTGATTAAAAAACTTGTGGACCAGATTTCAAGTGATTCTATTAAAAATTTTAAAACTTTCAATTCTTTGCTGATGCGAAGGTTTTTTCAAATGACACATATTCCAGTGCTCTGTATTGTCCACTTTAAATGACTAAAGGCATGAAGTTGCTACCAGTTCTAACAAGAGTTTAATAGATATCCTGACTGGGGCATTATTCTTAACATTCATTCTAAATGTGTCTTATAGGAGAAAAAGACATGGTAATTTTGAATAAATTTAGCTATTTCATTTTTAGCCATAATGAATTTGTTTTAAAATGTTATTTTAGATTGTCACAGAGCACCTGATTTGAACTTCCTGCATCGTACAGGAAACTCTTACTGGCTATCTAATTTTACATATCATAATTGTTGCAGTCCTTTAATGGACCGGAACCTGGTGGTCCGGAGTCAATGATAAGAAAGCAAAAAAGAGAAAGAGAGAGAAAGAAAGAAAGAAAGACACGGGGACCCAAGCTCTGATGGAGCAAGGGTGCTTTATTAGCAGAAATGCAGGGTTATATATCTTTAGTAAGATGATTACTCAGCTATTACACAGGATGAAATTTTATCAGTAGCCACAATATGGATAGTCTAATACATACAAGGTCGCTGATGCTGAAAAGAGTCATTGCATGTCTCATCCTATGATCTCAGTCCTGAGAACTGCATGCAGCTCTACTCGTTCTCAGAATAGGAACTGATAAGGAACAGAGAATCCTTGAGAAATAGACAACAGCATGCAGGAATCCTCCTGTTAAATGTTTCCTGACAATTCCCGCTTATTTATTATATTTGTAAAAAGGGTCTTGACTAATTGAGTTTGTTTAGTTTTAACAATTTTTGCATAAAGGCAATGCTAAACAACAAATATAATTGTAACAAAAGGAAGGGGAACAAAAGCTTGTATGAAATATGATTGATTATAATGAAAGAAATAGTTGCTATGACTATGACTGATCTCTGTGAGATGTCTGGTCTGAGTCCCAAGTTGTTCAGTGCTCACAGCAAGTTTCCATATTTCCCTTCTCGGGCATTTGAGAACCCAGTCTCAGGGGAAAGGGCAGATGACCACTCTGGCTTCTTCAGGCTGTACAGGGGCATCGTGGGGTTCTGGGTTCCCTTTGCCTGCTTTCTGTCAGGGTGCATTAACAGAGGGAGATGAGAGTCCATGGAATGATAAGGTGACTTGTTTCAGCATTGTCTAGGTGTTGGTCAGGGAATATTCTTGTCATATTACCATTTGGAGATTTGCTGTATTCTGGAAGAAACAAACTTAACAAGAAAGTTAAAGGTACATGGCCCAGAGATTAATAGAAGTAGAAAAGCTGTTTAGGGTTTACCAGGAGAACCAGGACCAGACATTGGTTCATGACATTAGTGTTTTTCTAGGTATGAGATGATGAAATAATTTGGGCTCATAAAATCTTTACATTAAAACATCTGACTGTCTGAAGGCTGGTCCTTCTGGGTTTCTCCCAGAGCATAGAGTACCTTATTTCTGATTTCCACTCTGAACTCCTTTCAGGGGGTGTTGAAGGTCAGGAGCTTGCAGTGGTCATGATGTAATCTTTGTAGAGGCAGTTGGCAAGTACCAACTTCCAGTCAGCAGGGTCCCTTCATAGCCACATATTTGACCATGTTTGGGGGGCATTTCATGACCATTGTGTCCAACGGTGCTGGGAAGGCTCATTCCCAGGTCTAGGGAAGATTCCATTGATAAGCCACTCAGTGTTCTGTTATTGGACTAGGCCTTGCAAGTAGCAAACGTCTCTGGATCACTGTCTTACTAGCCTCTTGGTCCAGGAAAATATTCCCTCTTGTTGCTTCTTCCCATATCTAGAGTTACATTATTACAATCATTGATCTCATATGGAACTGTATATCAGCATTATATCACAGGATCAGTCACCATTTGTTAATGTAAGAAATTTTTCTGAAACAAGTGACATAGAAAATAATATAGCTATAGCTAGCAGTTATTAGTAAAGTCATAACTCTTAAGAAACTTGTATCATGCATAAAACTCTTTTCTACTTGCCACAAACCTTTTTTACACTTTCTGTATTTATCACTTTATTTTTCCATTCATAGAATAGCCATCTATAAGCCATATTTCTTTTTTTTTCTCTTAATAAAATGTACCACACATAGAACTTTCTTCTTGGGTCTCATTTTCTATAAACCTTTTTTTTATACTTTTTGTATTCATCATTTTATTTGTCCATTCATAGAATAGCTATCTACAAGCCATACTTCCTTTTTTCCTTAATAAAATGTAATTATATTTCTTATACCCTTTTTACTGAAAACATGCATTTTACTTTCTTTCAGAAACCATGAACTGTTGTTTAGCTCATTTATAAATTAACCTCAGCAATATTATCCAGAGACAAAGATATACACTGAGATATACATATATATCCAGACAAACAGAGATCTCATAGTTTTCTGCTTTAAGATTTTAAAATAGGAGAATTCCAAGAAGAGCGAGCAAGTCTAGCAAGTCAAGGAGAGACTTTTGGATTTGTGCCTGCTGGCAGAGGAGGAGCATTTGGAGCAGCCGGGGTAGGATAAGTAGGGAAGTTCTGAAATATTTTATGTTGTTCTAATTGGGCCTTTTATAAAGTTTCATCATTTAATTCATATTCATGTAACAAGTGTTCTGTCTTTTGTCGAATATTGTGAGGGCTAGAATTACCTTGAAATGGCAGAATTACAGCTTTAATGAGAGCTCATAGGGGCCAGAAATCAATTGGAATATTCTGTCTTTGGCGGCTCATTCAACATTTTATTTGACCTGGTGCCAAATTTCTAAATCAAAATTGCCTTTATCAGGGAACCAAGGATTACAGTCAACCAGTGTTTGAAGGCAAGCCTCTATTCTTTGGCGCAAAACCAAAAGTCCCTGAGCTTTAAAAAAATGGTGACGTAAAGTAGAGAAATGACGGGGCTTTCCAGCCATTTGACCCATGTCTTAGTATTTACCGACTCAGTAGGTCCCAACTTCAATAGGCCCTGAGTCATTCAATCCAAGATGCCACGTATACCAGATTCCTGCTCTGGGTGCCATTTATAGGGGTCCTTTAATGGACTGGAACCTGGCTGTCTGGAGTCGATAATAAGAAAGAAAAAGAGAGAAAGAAAGAAAGACAGAAAGACACGGGGACCTAAGCTCTGATGGAGCAAGGATGTTTTATTAGCAGAGATGCAGGCTTATATATCTTTAGTAAGATGATTACTCAGCTATTACACAGGATGAAATTTTATCAATAGCCACAATATGGATAGTCTAATACATACAAGGTCACTGACGCTGAAAAGAGTCACTGCATGTCTCATCCTATGACCTCAGTCCTGAGAACTGCATGCAGCTCTACTCGTTTTCAGAACAGGAACTGATAAGGAACAGAGAATCCTTGAGAAATAGAAAACAGCATGCGGGAATCCTCCTGTTAAATGTTCCCTGACACATAATGTATATGTTTCAATGTTACTCTCTCAATTCATCCCAACCTCTCCTTCCCCCACTGTGTCCACAAATCTGTTCTCTATGTCTGTGTCTCCACTGCTGCCCTGCAAATAGGTTCATCAATATCCTCCAATTAAAAACAAATAAATTAAAAAAATGTTATATTAGAAAAACTGAGTAATACTCCATTGTATATATGTACCACAGCTTTCTTATCCATTCATCTGCTGATGGACATCTAGGTTGCTTCCATGTCCTGGCTATTATAAACAGTGCTGCGATGAACATTGGGGAGACTGAACATTGGGGTACACGTGTCTCTTTCAATTCTGGATAGCAGCAGGTAAGAGCTGCAAACAAGAAGGCCTGGGTTAGAATCTCAGCTCTGCCACCTATCAGTTGTGAAACCTTGGGCAAGTACTTTAACTTTTCTAAGGCTCATTTTGTTCAGTTATAAGTGGGAACAACAACTACAACAATGATGAATACGTTACATATTTTGAAGATATTCATTAGGAGAATTAAACAAAAAATAGAAGTCATTATTAGTATAGTGTCTAGCATAAAGACTAAATAAATTGTAGTTTTTTTGTGATAGGATCAAAATCTGATATAACTAAGGTTTTTTCTTTACTGCATTTTTCTGCTTTCATGAGACCCTTTACCTACTGAATTGTTGATTTTTAAAGCATCTGGAGACATTTTTCACCTAAAAGAATGAGAACACAAAAGAACTCTAAGAAAAAAAGTCATTTCAGTTTCTAAATAGACATTAAAAAAAAAAAATACTGGGAGAGATAATAGCTTTGAAAGTCAAGGCACTTTTGAAGTGCAAAAGTTAAGCTTCCTAAGAAGGAAGAGTTATTCATTTTGTTTGTTTTAGTCTCAAAAGCTTAATGTTGAATTGAGAATCTAAGAGTTTTTGCAGCCTAAAGAACTATTATAAAAGTTTTTTCTAAAGTATATGTTTATACAATAATATACTAAAGTATATAGCTATAATTCTCACAGTATTGTCCCTGGACAAGGTATCAACATCACTTGGGGGCTTGTTAGAAGTACAAAACCTTGGGCCTCAACTGACACCAACTGAACCAGAAACTTTGTGATGAGGCCCAGCACTATGTTTTAAAAAGCTCTCCAAGTGATTCCTATGCATGCTCAAGTTTGAGATACACTGGCATATAGTAATAACACAGATTGGGAAAGCATCCATGATGAAGTTATAACTAGCTTTTTAACTTAAAAAAACAAACAAACAAAAAAACAAACAAACAAAAAACAAACAAACAAACAAAAAAAAAAACAAAGCCAACTGCAAGGAGCAAAGAGAGAATTGGGATGCTGTAATAAAATATCACAGACTGTGTGGCTTAAACAAGAGACATTCATCTTCTCATAATTCTAGAAGCTGGAAAGTCTAAAATCAAGGTTCCAGAAAGGTTTGGTTTCTTATGGGGACCATCTGTCAGGTTTGTAGACAGCTGTGCTGTTCTCACATGGTCTTCTCTCTAGTTGCAAGAGAAGGGAAAATGTGAACTCTCTGGTATCTCTTCTTATGGTGACACTAATTCTATTGGATCAGGGCCTCAGCACCATGCCTTCATTTAACCTTAATTATCTCCATAAAAGCTCCATCTTCAAATAAAATCACATCAAGGGTTGGAGCTTCAACATATTAACTGAGAATGGGGACACAAATATTAGTCCATAACAATTCAGTTCAGTCACTCAGTTGTGTCCAACTCTTTGTGACCCAATGGAGTACAGCATGCCAGGATTCCCTGTCCATCATCAATTCCTGAAGCTTGCTCAAACTCATGTCCATTTAGTTGATGATGCCATCTAACCACCTCATCCTCTGTCATCCCCTTCTCCTCTTGCCTTCAATCTTTCCCAGCATCAGGGTCTTTCCAAGTGAATCAGTTCTTTGCATCAGGTGGCCAAAAGTATTAGAGTTTCAGCTTCAGCATCAGTCCTTCCAATGAATATTCAGGATTGATTTCCTTTAGGACTGACAGGTTTGATCTCCTTGGAGCCCAAGGGACTCTCAAGCGTCTTCTCCAACACCACAGTTCAAAAGCATCAATTCTTCGGTGCTCAGTTTTCTATAGTTGGACTATACATGACTACTGGAAAAAAACAGAGCTTTGACTAGACAGACCTTTGTCTGCAAAGTAATGTCTCTGCCTTTTAATATGCTGTCTATGTTGGTCATAGCTTTTCTTCCAAGGAGCAAGAGCCTTTTAATTTCATGGCTGCAGTCACCATCTACAATGATTTTGGAGCCAAAAAAAAAAAAAAAAAAATGAAGTCTGTGTATTCTAGACCATTCAGGTATGACCCAAATCAAATCCCTTACTATTATACAGTGGAAGTTACAGATTCAAGGGATTAGATCTGATAGAGTGTCTGACAAACTATGGACAGAGGTTCGTGATATTGTACAGGAGGCAGTGATCAAGACCATCTCCAAGAAAAAGAAATGCAAAAAGGCAAAATGGTTGTCTTAGAAGGCCTTACAAATAGCTGTGAAAAGAAGAGAAGCAAAAGGCAAAGGAGAAAAGGAAACATATACCCATTTGAATGCAGAGTTCCGAAGAATAGCAAGGAAAGATAAGAATGCCTTCCTCAGATTGTTGCAAAGAAATAGATGAAAGCAATATAATGGGAAAGACTAGACATCTCTTCAAGAAAATTAGAAATACCAAGGGAACATTTCATACAAAGATGGGCTCGATAATGGACAGAAATGGTATGGACCTAACAGAAGCAGAAAATATTAAGAAGAGGTGGCAAGAATACACATGCCTGAATATATGGTTGAAAATCATGAACTAGTAGATTAGTTTCGTTACTAGTAATAGTACTAGCAGCAGCAAGAATAGTCCCCTCAACATAAAGGTGAAAAGTACTGGGCTTCACAAGCAACTGAAATACATGTCACATGAATATACAGTGGCAATCATTGATCATTTTTGTCAAGAGGATAACACAATTTGAACATGCTATTAAAAATGTTTTCTCTCGGTTTTGCTTCCATCTAGGATGTTATCAGCAATTTCGGTGTTACACTTCAGTTTTTAAGGCTGTCAGGCACTACCAAATGCATATACCTGACATTACAAACACATTTATGGCTTGCAGTTTATATTTTTATGTGTATATATATATACACATATAAATAATTTATGTGCATGTGAGTGTTCAGTTGCTCAGTCGTGTCTGACTCTTCACAATCCCATGGGCTATAGCCCGCTAGGCTCCTCTGTACATGGGCTTTTCCAGGCAAAAATACTGGAGTGGGTTGCCATTTCTTCCTCCAGGGAATCTTCCTAATCCAGGGATTGAACCCACATCTTCTGTGTCTCCTGCCTTGGCAGGCAGATTCTTTACCAATGAACCACCTGGAAATCCCCCCAAAGTTCTCCCTGACCAGGAATTGAACCCAGGCCATGGCAGTAAAAGCACAGAATCCTAGTCACTAGATCACCAAAGAAACTCATATAATTCAATTATTTCTAAGCAATGTTTTGTCACTAATAACAATAGGTTTGAGTTTTCGAATAATACAAAATCCATCCATATTCTTTAGGCTTGACCTGTCTCCTTCTAAGGTCTTCTGAAACTTACCAATCCTTTGCAACTTTGGGTTTGACGTTATCTTCAACTTAACTTTAGGCCACAGTTCCAAGTCACTACAGACTTGATCAGCCTCTATCCACCTATACCTTATTGGCAAACCAATAATCAAGTTGGGAAGGAAAATTCAATTAGCATACTGGATTTTCATATTAAGAACCAATTCTTAAAAATTTATTTGGAAATTAATTCATACTTAAAGGTAAGCAAAAAATAAAACAAAAAACCTGGACACACTTTAATCAGATGTATCTGTTGTGAGTATTTTATCCCTTTGGGGAGAGAGAGAGAATTGATAGATATTGATATACATACAGATAATTTCATAATATTTTTTAAACTATGCAAGGGCAAGTTATATTCATCTTCATCCTAAAATATGATACATACTTCTATCTAGTGTATCTTTCATGTTCCACTTTCGTCAGTTGGTCTAAAAGTATCCTTTAGAGGGCATTGCTGTCCTCCAACTGAGGAGGATCTAGATTAGTATGTGGTATCACATACTGTAGTCATATCTTGTTAGGTTTCTGTAATCTAGAACAGTTTCATAGCCTTTCTTTGCCCTTTGCTCATTGAATCAAGTAAGGTGTTGCCTGATTTTTCCCTGGTATAATTACTGTTTTTTTCCCCTCCTTTTCAACTATTGAGCAGTCTATGAAGAGTCATTTTGTGAAGTGCTGTGCTTAGTTGCTGGAGAAGGCAATGGCACCCCACTCCAGTACTCTGGCCTGGAAAATCCCATGGACGGAGGAGCCTGGTAGGCTGCAGTCCATGAGGTCGCTAAGAGTTGGACACGACTGCGTGACTTCACTTTCACTTTTCTGCATTGGAGAAGGAAATGGCAATCCACTCCAGTGTTCTTGCCTGGAGAATCCCAGGGACGGGGAAGCCTGGTGGGCTGCCGTCTATGGGGTTGCACAGAGTTGGACACGACTGAAGCGACTTAGCAGCAGCAGCAGCAGTGCTTAGTTGCTCAGTCGTGTCTGACTCTTTGCGACCCCATGAACTGCAGCCTGCCAGGCTCCTCTATCCATGGGGATTCTCCAGGCAAGAATACTGGAGTGGGTTGTTATGTCCTCCTCCAGGGGAGGGGATCTTCCCTACCCAGGGATCAAACACAGGCCTCCCACATTGCAGACATATTCTTTATGGTCTGAACCACCAGGGAAACCAAGAATACTGGACTGGGTAAGCTATCCCTTCTCCAGGGGATCTTCCAAACCCAAGAATCAAACTGGGGTCCCCTACATTGCAGGCAGATTCTTTACCAGCTGAGTTACGAGCGAAGCCCAAAGAGTCACTTTAAGACCATACAAATATTCTGCTCTGTATTATAATTCCTCTCAAGATCCAGCCTCCGTTGATGATTCTTGCATTAGCCAAACTTTACTATGATTGTTGTAAAATGATTTTTCAATTCTAGTATTCCCTCTTACAGTTATCAGCTAACTCTCAGAATTCTACATTAAGAAAGAGCTTTTATCCCACTTTAATTTATATATTTATCTATTATTATCAATGTAGATATGAATTTTTATTTTTATTGATGGTTTACTTAATTATTTTGGCACTCATATTGTCTCAGATTTGGCCAGGGGAAGCCTTTTCAAGCATCCTTGTGATATATTCCAATAAAATCAAAACATTATTATTACATTTTTAGTATAATGAGATGTTCCAGGTTTGTCTTGTGTCTACCTTATCATAGTCCTGGGATTAGCCATTTCTCCAAATAGCTCTGAGAAAGTTTTTGTTGTTGTTGTTGCTGTAGTTATTGTGTTACATGTTTTGAGAAAGTTAAGGTCTCAGGATTTAGTAATTATATTGTCAACCTGTTTTTTCCCATCTTTTAACATTTTAATGACATTTCAAGAAGAATGAGTTGCTCTAACTTGGAAATTCCCGTCTAAGAACTCTTCTTGCTATCTTACATAAACCTGAATTAACACCACCTCTAATTTGTGGAGACAGGGTTGTGTGTGTCAAAAGGGACAAAGTATCTATTTCATTTTAAAATTTGAGTACCTGTAAAGTTTTGCATATGCATGCCTACTGAATATATTTAAGCACATATATATTCACCAACATATAATTAAAGAATGCAGAAGCTAAATTAGGCTATTTCCTGTTTTCTCCAAATTGTGAGGGATGAGTTTTATTTAAATCCTTAGGAGAAAAGACAAGGCAAAGGCAAGTGAAAGAGTATAATTTTCAATGTTCAAAAATCTTTTTTGGTGCAATCATACATAAAGAGATAAAGGAAAAGCTAGATTTTTTGTGGTGTTGACTGTGGCTCCAGATGTGTTGTGAATCACCATACTGGAAGAGAAAGACTAGCTACAAGCCAAAGGTCTAGACAAATAAAAATTCTGTATGAAGCGATTTAGTTATAGCAAACTCTTTTTCCTGAAGCAATCTAACAGAAGGTGAGGACGGCTGCATATCACTTATGGAAAGGCAGAACAACTGTGATTTGGTTGATGAAATGCTCTAACCATAGCATTTCTGGCTCCAAGAATAGTCCATGCTAACTATAGCTATCTTTTCTGAAACTATCTTTTTTGAAGCTGAGAAAATGAATATGAGCTCTTTGCAGCATAGAGATGAGGAAGTTCCATTTCCAGGGAATCATTTTTCTCTGTCTTGAAAGAGAATAGCCAGACTACTCAGAAAGCAATGAAAAACAGGAGGTTTGAAAGTTGCGTGCACACTGACGTGTGCTCTGGCTGCAGCCAGTCCTCTCTAATCTCTGGGAGGAGTGCAGTGTCATTCACAGGAAATTAAAGTATCAAAGGATGAATTTAACTATGTAGTAGAGAATGTGCTTTGATCAAAAGAAAATTGCCATCTGGCTAAGAATATCTTCATTATTAATTCATCCCACCCTCTCCTTTCTCTTGCTTTTTGGAAAAGGACTTTTTTTGTAAAATAATGCAAGATGATATTCACAGGGGAAAAAAAAAAAAAACATGCAACATTTGATAGTGTTATTTCTTCTGGTTCCAGCAACTGCCTTTGACCTATGAGAGACAATAATATCTCTCAAATATCTCTCAAATAATATCTCTCAAAACAATTTCAAACCCAAGAAGTTATACCCTGTGGAAGCCAAATCTAAGAAATAACTTCAGCATTTGCTAGATCATATTGTGGCTTTGCGATCATGGAAATGTAGTAGATGGTTCTTTTGCAGTTCTACATGAGAAGCGTGTTCTCTGTTAACTTCCAGAATAAATCTTTTTGTTCTGGACAACAAATCTTCACCCTTATCATTGTCTTCCTCTCAGCATTAATTAAGCAACCATGTCCTATCTAGGATTTACTTTAAGAACTGACTTAGTAGAAAGCAAGTCCCTCATAGTAGGATTTATGGACCCCTATCATATGAACTGACATTTCATAACTACAGACTGTGCTTCTTGGCTCTATATATGGTATTTGCAACTGTTTGCTGAACACTTCCATTTGGATGTTCCTCATATATTTCCTCAATACTTTAGCCGCCTGATGCAAAGAGCCAACTCATTGGAAAATAACCTGATGCTGGGAAAGACTGGAGGCAGGAGGAGAAGGGGGCAACAGAAGATGAGTTGGTTGGATGACATCATCTATTCAATGGACATGAGTTTGAGAAAACTCCAGGAGATAGTGAAGGACAGGGGAGCCTGGCATGCTACAGTCCATGGGGCCACAAAGAGTCAGACACGACTTAGCTACTTTGAACAACAACAACAGCAACAAAAATTCATCTGCAAACAGTTTTACTTCTTTTTCAACCTGGATTCCTTTTATTTCTTTTTCTTCTCTGATTGCTGTGGCTAGAAATTCAAAAATTATGTTGAATAATAGTGGTGAGAGTGGGCACCTTTGTCTTGTTCCTGATCTTAGAGAAAGATGATTTTAGTTTTTCACCAATGAAAATAAGTTTTAAAATAAAGTCTGGTTCAAAATTGGGAAGGCTGTATATTGTCACTCTGCTTATTTAACTTATATGCAGAGTACATCATGCAAAGTGTGGGGTTGGGTGAATCACAAGCTGAAATTAAGATTGCTGGGAAAAATATCAATAACCTCAGATATGCAGATGACACCACCCTTATGGCAGAAAGAGAAGAGGAACTAAAGAGTCTCTTGAAAAGGGTGAAAGAAGAATGTGGAAAACCTAGCTTAAAACTCAACATTCAAAAAATGGAATTGGAAGGACTGAAGCTCCAATGCTTTGGCCACCTTATGCAAGGAGCCAACTCATTGGAAAAAACCCTGATGCTGGGAAAGATTGAAGGCAAAAGGAGAAGGTGGCAGCAGAGGATGAGACGGTTAGATAGCATTACTGACTCAATGAACATGAGTTTGAGCAAACTCCAGGAGATGGTGAAAGACAGGGAAGTCTAGCATGCTGCAGTCTATGAGGTCGCAAAGATTCAGACACGGCTGAGTGACTGAACAACAGCAACAACATATATTTCACATTCAGTAAGTTAAAAAATGAGCTAGTTTTCCTTGTAGACAAAGCTTAATTATCCTTGTGACTTCCTCCTGGGCTTGTAAGCTTCAATATCTTTGTCATTGTTGATTCTTCTTTAAACCTCACACTGAGTGCACAATTTATGGGGATTCTTTTACAGTGTCTCTAGTACTCAACTCTTGTTTTCAGTCTTCGTTGCCATCAACTTGGCTCAGGCATTGCCATTCCTCTCTAAATAAACACTCCATTCCTTTCTCCAGGGGATCTTTCCAACCCAGGGATCAAACCTGGGTCTCCTGCATTGCAGGTGGATTTTTTACCATCTGAGCCACCAGGAAAGCCCCTATGAATAAATGCTGTTTACAAATGTATATTTCCTAACCATATACTCTTGTGTCCTAAGAGGAAGCTGATACTCTTCCTCTTGAACTGATACTCCCTTTCTTTATCTCCCACCAAACTCACAGGAGGCTAAAATATGAAAGTGGACAGGGTTGGAGCACAGGTGATCCTGGAGCTGATGTCCACTCACTGGTGAATGAGGTCAAGTACTTGGGTTATTGCCTGCCCATTGGTAAGTGGGGCAAAGCCCTTGGCCCTCTGGTATTTGGGGATGGGTTCTGGGGTGAAAGAAAGTGAAAGTGAAAGTCTCTCAGTTGTGTCTGACTCTTTGTGACCCCATGGGCTGTCCCTGGAATTCTCCAGGCCAGAATACTGGAGTGGGTAGCCTTTCCCTTCTCCAGGGGATCTTCCCAACTCAGGGATTGAACCTAGGTCTCCCACACTGCAGGCAGATTCTTTACCAGCTGAGCCACAAGGGAAGCCCAAGAACACTGGAATGGGTAGCCTATCTTCCCAACCCAGGAATCAAACCAGGATCTCCTGCATTGCAGGTGGATTCTTTACCAACTGAGTTATCAGGGAAGCCCTACTATTGGGGGTTACTGTGGGCTAAAAAATAGATGGCCTGCTATTGGGGGCGGGCCATGTCCCACCCAGCTAGCTGTTTGGCTTGGGGCATCCAAGGACTGGTGCTGTTTAGTTGGTGGGTGGGACAGGGTCCAAACACTAATAAACTAGAGAGAGAATTCCAAAATTGTTCTTACCAGTGCCAGTGTCCTTGTGGTGAGATGAGCTCCCAAATGACTGCTGCCAGTGTCTATGCCACCAGGGTGAGTTTCAGTTGTCTCCTACCTCTCCAGGAGGCTCTCAAAGATCGGCAAGTGTGTCTGATTCAGGTAAATTATCGTTTCTATCCTGAATCTCAGAGTGTGTGAGATTTTGTGTTTACCTTTTAAGAATGGAGTCTATTTATCACAGCTCGCTGGCTGTTCCAAAAGTAAACTCCACTGGCCTTTAGCAACAAATGCTCTGGGGAGGGGGGAGGTTGTCTTTCCAGTGCAGGACTCCCAGGCTGGGGAGCTTGATGTAGCTCTCATTCTTTGGGAAAATTTCAGCAATTGTAATTGTGGGTCATCTAACTACGTATATGGGTCTTGACTATAATATGTTTCCACCTCTCCTACCTGTCTCATTGTGGTTCCTTCTTTATCTTTAGCTATAGATTTTTTCTACTAGTCTTCAGGTCACTGTCATGGATAGTTGCTCTGTAAATAGTTGCAATTTTGGTGTGTTTGTGGGAGGAGGTGAGTTCAGGGTCTTCCCACTCTACCATTTTTGTCACTTTGCCAAGAGACAATATTTTAGTTTGAATTTGAAGGCAGGAAAAATAATGCTTTCCCAGATCAAAGGGAATCAGGCAGGAGGAGTTCCTTCTTTCTCAGCCTCTTTGTTCTATTCAAACCTTCAACTGATTGAGTGAAGCCCACTTATATCGCGGGGGGGGGGGGGGGTGGAGGCAATCTACTCTACCCAGTCTAATAGTTCAAATGTTATTCTCATCCACAAATATCCTCATAAAATATACCCAGAATAATGTTTGACAAAACGTCTGGGCACCCCATGGTGCAGTAAAGTTGACACATAAAATTAACACTCATATTACTGAAAGCAATCTACATTCAATGCAGTCTCTATCAAAATTCCAATGTCATTTTCTTCAGAAATAGAAAAAATTCTACAGATCATATGGAATCTCAAAGGACTCCATACAACCAAGAAAATCTTGAAGAAGACAGTTTGAGGACTCCCAATTCTTGATTTCAAAATTCACTACAAAGCTACAGTAACCAAAACAGCATTGTATTGGCATAAAGTCTGAGATATACACCAATGAAACAGAATAAAGAGCCTAGAAATTAACATTCATGTATGTGGTCAAATGGTCTTTCACAAGGATGCCAATATACAACAGGGTCCCCACAAATGGTGTTAAAAAATGGATATCTCCATCTAAAAGAAACAAGTTAAACATTTACATTACATAATATGCAAAAATTAACTCAAAATGTCTTAAAGACAAAAACTTAAGACTTAAAAGTATAAAACTCCTAAAAGAAAATATAAGAGGAAAACTTTAAGACATTGCATTTGGGAATTATTTTTTTGGATATGACACCAAAGCCTAGGCAACTGTGACAACAAAAAAATAGACAAATAGAACTACATCAAACTTAAAAAAAAAAAAAAAAACTGCTTTACAAAGAAAACAACAAAATGAAAAGGCAAATTATGAAATGGGAGAAAATATTTGCATGTCATATACCTGATAAAGGGTTAATAACTAGAATATACAAAGAACTCATGTGACTTGACAACAAATAACCTCATTAATATATGGACTACAAACAAGATGGAGAAATTGCCAATAACAAGCATATGCAAAGATATACACATAACTAACCATTCAGTCAGTTCAGTCACTCAGTCGTGTCCGACTCTTTGTGACCCCATGAATCGAAGCACGCCAGGCCTCCCTGTCCATCACCAACTTCTGGAGTTCACTCAGACTCACATCCATCGAGTCAGTGATGCCATCCAGCCATCTCATCCTCTGTCGTCCCCTTCTTCTCCTGCCCCCAATCCCTCCCAGCATCAGAGTCTTTTCCAATGAGTCAACTCTTCACATGAGGTGGCCAAAGTACTGGAGTTTCAGCTTTAGCATCATTCCTTCCAAAGAAATCCCAGGGCTGATCTCCTTCAGAATGGACTGGTTGGATCTCCTTGCAGTCCAAGGGACTCTCAAGAGTCTTCTCCAACACCACAGTTCAAAAGAATCAATTCTTCGGCGCTCAGGTTTCTTCACAGTCCAACTCTCACATCCATACATGACCACTAGAAAAACAATAGCCTTGACTAGATGGAGCTTTGTTGGCAAAGTAATGTCGCTCTGCTTTTCAATATGCTATCTAGGTTGGTCATAACGTTCCTTCCAAGGAGTAAGCGTCTTTTAATTTCATGCTGCCGTCACCATCTGCAGTGATTTTGCAGCCCCAAAAAATAAAGTCTGACACTGTTCCCACTGTTTCCCCATCTATTTACCATGAAGTGATGAGACCAGAGGGCATGATCTTCATTTTCTGAATGTTGAGCTTTAAGCCAGCTTTTTCAGTCTCCACTTTCACTTTCATCAAGAGGCTTTTGAGTTCCTTTTCACTTTCTGCCATAAGGGTGGTGTCATCTTCATATCTGAGGTTATTGATATTTCTCCTGGCAATCTTGATTCCAGGTTGTGCTTCTTGCAGCCCAGCATTTTTCATGATGTACTCCGCATATAAGTTAAATAAGCAGGGTGACAATATACAGCCTTGATGTACTCCTTTCCCTATTTGGAACCAGTCTGTTGTTCCATGTCCAGTTCTAACTGTTGCTTTCTGACCTGCATATAGGTTTCTCAAAAGGCAGGTCAGGTGATCTGGTATTCCCATCTCTTTCAGGATTTTCCACAGCTTATTGTGATCCACACAGTCAAAGGCTTTGGCATAGTCAATAAAGCAGAAATAGCTGTTTTTCTGGAATTCTCTTGCCTTTTCCACGATCCAGCAGATGTTGGCAATTTGATCTGTGGTTCCTCTGACTTTTTTAAAACCAGCTTGAACATCAGGAAGTTCACGGTTCACGTATTGCTGAAGCCTGGCTTGGAGAAGTTTGAGCATTACTTTACTAGCATGTGAGATGAGTGCAATTGTTCGGTATTAATAAGGTAAAATAATAGCAAATGAAACAACTGACCAAGGATTAATTTCCAAAATATACAAGCAGTTCATAAAACTCATTACCAGAAAAACAAATAACCTAATCAAAAAGTGGGCAAAAGACCTAAACAGACATTTATCTGAAGAAGACATCAGTTCAGTTCAATCACTCAGTCATGTCCGACTCTTTATGACCCCATGAATACACACACCAGGCCTCCCCGTCCATTACCAACTCCAGGAGTCCACTCAAACCCATGTCCATCAAGTCGGTGATGCCATCCAGCCATCTCATCCTCTGTCATCCCCTTCTCCTCCTGCCCCCGATCCCTCCCAGCATCAGGGTGTTTTTAATGAGTCAACTCTTCGCATGTGGTGGCCAAAGTATTGGAGTTTCCGCTTTAGCATCAGTCCTTCCAGTGAACACCCAAGACGGATCTCCTTCAGAATGGACTAGTTGGATCTCTTGCAGTCTAAGGGACTCTCAAGAGTCTTCTCCAGCACCACAGTTCAAAAGCATCAATTCTTTGCTGCTCAGCTTTCTTCACAGTTCAACTCTTACATTCATACATGACCACTGGAAAAACCAGAGCCTTGACTAGAAGGACCTTTGTTGACAAAGGAATATATCTGCTTTTCAATATGCTGTCTAGTTTGGTCATAACTTTCCTCCCAAGGAGTAAGTGTCTTTTAAATTCATGGCTACAGTCACCATTTGCAGTAATTTTGAAGCCCCCAAAAATAAAGTCTGACACTGTTTCCCCTATTTCCCCATCTATTTCCCACGAAGTATATCCAGGGTTTACAGCATGCCCACTAGCCTCATGCTGTTAGATGGAAAGGATTTATAAACTCCAATGTTGGAACACCCCCAGGGGGATCAAAAGTATTTCATTTTTTCTTTTTTATGTCACTGTAGCAGGGTATAATACGATCCTGTGTTAACAAAGAAAAAATGTTGTTGTTCAGTCACCAAGCTTTGTCCAAATCTTTGTGATCCCATGGACTGCAGCCCGTCAGGCTTCCTTGTCTTTCACTATCTCTCAGAGTTTGCTCAACCTCTTGTTCATTGAGTCAGTGATGCCATCCAATCATCTGATCCTCTGTTGCTCCCCTTTTTCCTGCCTTTAATCTTTACCAATATCAGGGTCTTTTCCAATTCGTCAGCTCTTCACATCAGGTTTCCAAAGTACTGGAGCTTCAGCTTCAGCATCAGTCCTTCCAAATGAATATTCAGGATTTATTTCCTTTGGGATTGACTGGTTTGATCTCTTTGCTGTCCAAGGGGCTCTCAAGAGTCTTCTCCAGCACCACAATTTGAAAGCATAAATTATTTGGTTCTCAGTCTTCTTTATAGTTCAACTCTCACATCCATACATGACTACTGGAAAAATCATAACTTTGACTATATGGACCTTTGTCTGCAAAGTGATGTTCATTTCAGTTCAGTCACTAAGTTGTCTCCAACTCTTTGTGACCCCATGGACCTCAGCATGCCAGGGTTCCCTGTCCATCACCAACACCTGGAGCTTGCTCAAACTCATGTCCATTGAGTCAGTGAAGCCAACCAACTATCTCATCCTCTGTCGTCCACTTCTCCTCCTGTCTTCAATCTTTCCCAGCATCAGGGTCTTTTCTAATGAGTGAGTTCTTTGCATCAGGTGACCAAAGTAATGGAGCTTCACCTTCAGCATCAGTCTTTCCAATGAATATTCAAGACTCATTTCCTTTAGGAAAGTGATGTCTCTGCTTTTTAATACACTGTCTAGGTTTGTAATAGCTTTCCTCTAAGGAACAACTGTCCTTTAATTTCATGGCTGAATTCAGCATCTGCAGTGATTTTGGAGCCCAAGAAATAAAATATGTCATTGTTTCCACATTTTCCCCATGTATCTACCATGAAGTGCCAGAACTGGATGCCATGATCTTAGTTTTCTGAGTGTTGAGGTTTAAGCTGGCTTTTTCACATTCCTCTTTCACCCTCATCAAGAGGCTTTTTAGTTCCTCTTCTCCTTCTACCATTAGACTGGTAACATCTGCATATCTGAGGTTGTTGATATTTCTCCTGGCATTCTTGATTCCCACTTGTGATTCATCCAGCCCCACATTTTGCATGATGTACTGTGTATATAAGTTAAATTACTGGTAACGGTATGCAACCTTGACTTACTCTTTTCCCAATTTGGAACCAGTCCATTGTTCCATGTCTGGTTCTAACTGTTGCTTTTTGACTTGTATACAGGTTTCTTAGGAGGTGTGTAGGGTGGTCTGATATTCCCATCTGTTTAGGGATTTTCCACAGTTTGTGTGATCCACACAGTCAAAGGCTCTAGCACAGTCAATGAGGCAGATGTAGATGTTTTTCTGAAACTCTCTTGCTTTTTCTATGATTCAGTAGATGTTGGCAATCTGATCTCTGGTACCTCTGCCTTTTCTAAACCCAGCTTGTATACCTGAAAGTTCTCGGTTAGCATATTGCTGAAGTGTAGCTTAAAGGATTTTGAGCACTACCTTGCTGTCATGCAAACCACCATCCATAGATCTTCAGGCACTCTATCTATCAGATCTAATCCCTTGAATCTATTCACCATCCCCACTGCATAATCATAATGTATTTGACTTAGCTCTACCTAAATGGCCTAGTGGTTTTCCCTATTTTCTTCAATTTAAGTGTGAAGTTTGCAGTAAGGTGTTCATGATCTGAGCCACAGTCAGCTCCAGGTCTTGTTTGTGCTGACTGTATAGAGCTCTATCTTCAACTGCAAAGAATATAATCAATCTGATTTTGGTATTGACCATCTGGTGATGTCCATGTGTAGAGTCGTCCCTTTTGTTGTTGGAAGAGGGTGTTTGCTATGACCAGTGTGTTCCATTGGCAAAACTCTGTTAGCCTTTGCCCTGCTTCATTTTTTACTCCAAGAGAACTGGGCCAAAATGGAAACAATGTTTATTTGTAGATGTGTCTGGTTGTGAAAGTAAAGTCCAATGTTGTAAAAAGCAAAATTGCACAGGAATCTGGAATGTTAAGTCCATGAGTCCAGGTAAATTTGATGTGGTTGGTCAAGCAATGGCAAGATTGAACATTGACATTTTAGAAATCAGTGAACTAAAATGGATGGAAATGGACAAATTTGATTCAGATGACCATTATATCTACTACTATGGGCAAGAATCCCTTAAAATAAATGGAGTAGCCCTCATAATCAACAAGAGTCAAAAATGCAGTACTTGGGTGCAATCTTAAGAAATACTAGGCCTCTGCATTTGCAGCCCTGAAAATGAGAGTAATCCTGAAAAGTACAGCTTTTTGGCTTCCCCAATGAATCATTTGTCAGTGCACAAATAATATTCCAGTGAGAGGTTTCTTAGGATGAATCCTCTCCATTTTAAACATTAGGAATCCATAACTCTGAGCCTCCCCTGGATAGCATACTAGAAGTCAGCTTTAAAAAGATAAGGATTTCTCTTTCTTTCAATTTTGTCTAACTGTTGTGCTGTGTCCTTTCAAAAGACAGGGTACTATTTTAAGTAGCTAGAAAATGGCAGGGACATATGTTCACTCCACAGCTCATACAAACATGAAACTACACTTTACATATCTATTTAAATCCATACCAAAATGCATAAAAGGGCTCATTCTTTATTTGAAAGCTATCTTTGGAAGGGCTGCCTCCTTAGGAACCATCACTGTAATTGATATTCAGATGTATATATCAGTTTGAAAAGATCAGGAGATAATTCATACTTTACAAGATAGTTATTAAGACTACTGCAAGTTAACTCTAGTTTAAATATATGAAATTGTAGGTATTTCTAGTGTATTCATTTGATTCCAAAGTAGAAAATATAATCATGTCAATGACAATGCACGAGAAAAGTTATGTATTTGATTACTCTGGAAACAAAGATTATTCAATAATGCTTCATTTTATGCATATATACCTTCTGTAAAAATGTATCAATTGTATCTTTAATTTGGACACATTTTTGACATAAAAAATTAATGTAATTTCAATGCAACCCAAACTGAACGTACCATATCAAGATTATTGTGATGTGAGGTTCTTCAGGGCTAGAATATATTCAGAAATAGGAAAAAATTTTCAGGCCACTATTATGCAAACAAAAGTTGATCATATGGTGACCATACGTCAACAAACTTTTTAAAAATTAAATCAATTGTATTTTATGTAGGCACATAAGTTTGCCATTTGACTAACTTTCTTATTCCTAATTAATGTAATTCAACAGAAATTTATTGCATATGTTTTCTTTATCTTTTTCTCTCAACTCTAAATAAATTGATCCTATTTCTTCTTGCATCCAGAGCCCTATTACCTTTTAGGTAAAAAAAAAAAAAAAATCTTCCATAAAGTTTCACTTTCTACTAGTACATCTGTTCTAAAATAGCTGTACTTTAGTCCAGAGTGGGCCAGGCTATGAAGATAAATCAGGCAAAGCACCAAGGTGAGGTAAGAAATAAAATGAATTTTCTGAAAGCTTTTAGAAGGAAAGTGATGTTTCATATATCAGTACTGTATTATAGTCTGAAAAGGATTCCCTTGTGGCCCAGTGGTAAAGAATCTGCCTGCCAATGTAGGAGTAACAGGAGACACAGGTTCCATCCCTGGATTGGGAAGAGCCTCTGGAGGATAAAATGGCAACTCACTCCAGTATTCTTGCCAGAATAATCCAATAGATAGGAGAACCTGGCTGGCTATAGTAGGGGATCACAAAAAGTCAAGACTGAGCAACAATCAGATGAGATAGTCAGAAAGCAAGTGATCAGTAACTGTGACTGCATTATTATAATATTTAATTTTCCTATGAGGTTAGAATATGATTTACCCTTATTATCCTCAGTTAACAGATAATGAAACTTTGGTTGTTCCAATAGACTTTTTCATACAAATATTAAACTCATTTAGTTCCTTTCCAAGGAAAACCACATTCAGGTTATTATTGGAATTCAGTCTAAAAGTTCCTGACTTATTATTTGTAGTATAGGAACAAAAGTACCACTATATAGATATGCATATATCAGGATATAATACACAACAGCCTGACTTTTAATAGTACAAAGATTGGAACTGATCTAAATAAACATCCAATAGTGGAATACATTGTAGTGTATCTAAACTACAGACTTTGAGACTCTAGGAAAAAAGAGTACATTCTATCTCTATATCTTGACCTGGATGGGTGTAAAATATATCTTATTAAGTGAAAATGTAATTTTAAAAGTAATGTGTATAATATGAACCCATGTTTGTAACAGAAAGTTATAGAAAAGCACATGCTAGACTGAGGACATTGGTTCAGTTCAGTTGCTCAGTCATGTTTGACTCTTTGCAACCCCATGGACTGCAGCATGCCAGGCCTCCCTGTGCATCATCAACTCCTGGAGTTTACTTAAACTCATGTCCGTTGTGTTAGTGATGCCATCCAACCATCTCATCCTCTGTCATCCCCTTTTCCTCCTGCATTCAATCTTTGCCAATGAGTCAGTTATTTGCATTAAGTGTCCAAAGTATTGGAGTTTCAGCTTCAGCATCATTCCTTCCAATGAATATTCAGGACTGATTTCCTTTAGGATGGACTGGTTGGGTTTCCTTGCTGTCCAAGGGATTCTCAAGAGTCTTCTCCAACACCACAGTTCAAAAACATCAATTCTTCTGCACTCAGCTTTCTTTATAGTCCAACTCTCACATCCATACATGACTACTGGAAAAACCATAGCTTTGACTAGATGGACCTTTGTTGGCAAAGTAATGTCTCTGCTTTTTAATATGCTGTCTAGGTTGTTCATAACTTTTGTTCTATGAAACAAGCATCCTTTAATTTCATGGCTGCAGTCACCATCTGCAGTGATTTGGACATTGGTTATGTCAGTGGAATGCATATGGAGAAGAGTTGGGGAAATGGTAGTGTTTATTTTTTATATTTCTTTTTTATATATATTACAATGATCATATATTACTTTTATAATTAAAAAGGAATAAACCATAATGTCTTACAAAAATCAAAAACAAACAGCAAGGTATTATAGTGATTTTTCTCTAAGTGATGCATTACCATTGCTTATAATGGCACCCCACTCCAGTACTTTGCCTGGAAAATCCAATGGATGGAGGAGTCTGGTAGGCTGCAGTCCATGGGGTCGCTAAGAGTCAGACACGACTGAGCGACTTCACTTTCACTTTTCACTTTCATGCATTGGAGAAGGAAATGGCAATCCACTCCAGTGTTCTTGCCTGGAGAATCCCAGGGACAGGGGAGCCTGGTGACTGCCGTCTATGGGGTCACACAGAGTCGGACACGACTGAAGTGACTTAGCAGCAGCATATTATTCACATTGTTTTACTGTTGTAGCATGAATAAAAGTTATTTTATTGAGTAAATAATAGTTGCCTCACAGAGTTGTTGTAAAGATCAAATGACTTATCAAAATGTAGCCCCCACCAGATAGAATACCCAATGATAACAGCTGCCCTGGTCATAGTGGTAGTAGGTCAGAAGAGAAATAATTTTATTTGCAGAGATAAGGAGGAAGGTAGTATTTGAGATGGATCTTGAAGGAGTAGGACTTCCATATATGAATATGGGGGTGATGGGCAAGGAGATGACAAACACAGAATATGTTCAGGGAAATTGATTATAAGAAATGTGTTTTTAAAAAATTGACAAAAGAAAAGAAAAGAGGGTGATGGTGCTTTGAAAGAATTATCAAATTCAAGAAATGTGTTTTAAGATAGGGAGAAACCTGAGAATGCCTGCAAGCAGAAGACAAACAGATTGAAGATTGAATTTGAGAATTAATTAAGCCCACGTGACTATGCACTCCAGCTTGTCTGCCTCTCAGTGAGTGATCACACCATCGTGATTATCTGGATCATGAAGATTTTTTTGTATAGTTCTTCTGTGTATTCTTGCCACGTTTTCTTAATGTCTTCTGCTTCTGTTAGGTCCATACCATTTCTGACCTTTATTGTGCCCATCTTTCCATGGGATGTTACCTTGCTATCTCTAATTTTTTTGAAGAGATCTCTAGTCTTTCTCATTCTATTGTTTTCCTCTGTTTCTTTGCATTGATCATTGAGAAAGGCTTTTTTATCTCTCCTTGCTATTCTTTGGATCTCTGCATTCAGATGGGTATATATTTCCTTTTCTCCTTCGCCTTTAGCTTCTCTTGTTTTCTCAGCTATTTGTAAGCTGAGACGACCATTTTGCCTTTTGCATTTCTTTTTCTTGGGGATGGTCTTGATCACTGCCTCCTGTACAATGTCACAAACCTCCATCCATAGTTCTTCAAGCATCCTGTCTATCAGATCTAATCCCTTGAATCTATTTGTCACTTCCACTGTATAATTTGTCATATTTGAAAATGTTTTGAATGTTCAATCTTGCCACCTCCTGATTGACCACTTCCAATTTACCTTGATGCATGGAACTAACATTTCAGGTTCCTATGCAATATTATTCTTTACAACATCAAACTTTACTTCCATCACAGTCAAATTCACAACTGGGCATTGCTTTCACTTTGGGTCTGTCTTTTCACTCTTTCTGGAGTTATTTTCCACTTTCTCCAGGAGCATATTGGGCACCTACTGACCTGGGGAGTTCATCTTTCAGTGTCATATCTTTCTGAGTTTTCATACTGTTCATGGGGTTCTCAAGGCAAGAATATTGAAGTGGTTTGCTCTTCCCTTCTCCAGCAGACCACGTTTTGTCAGAACTCTCCACCCTGACCTGTCTGTTTTGGGTGGTCCTACACAGCATGCTCATAGTTTCACTGTTAGACAAGGCTGTGGTCCATGTTATCAGTTTGATTAGTTTTCTGTGTGATTTTCATTCTGTCTGTCCTCTGACAGATAAGGATAAATGGCTTATGGAGGCTTCCAGATGTGAGAGACTGACTGTGGAGGAGTTCAACTCAGTTCAGTAGCTCAGTCGTGTCCAACTCTTTGTGACCCCATGGACTGCAGCACACCAGGCCTCCCTGTCCATCATCAACACCTAGAGCTTGCTCAAACTCATGTCCGTTGGGCCAGTTAAGCCATCCATCCATCTCATCCTCTGCTGTCCCCTTCTCCTCCTGCCTTCAATCTTTACCAGCATCAGGGTCTTTTCAAATGAGTCAGTTCTTTGCATGACATGGCCAAAGTATTGCAGTTTCAGCTTCAACATCAGTTCTTCCGATGAATATTCAGGACTGATTTGCTTTAGGATGGACTGGTTGGAAACTGGGTCTTATTCTGATGGGTGGGGCCATGCTCAGTAAATCTTTAATCAAATTTTCTGTTGAATGGGTGGAGCTGTGTTCCCTCCCTGTTGTTTGACCTGAGACCAAACTATGGTAAGGGTAGTAAAGATAATGGTGACCTCCTTCAAAAGCACTTGGGCACCCACTGTTGTATTCAGTGCCCCTGACCCCACAGCAGGCCACTGTTGACCCATGCCTCCACTGGAGACTCCTGGACACTCACAGGCAAGTCTGGGTCAGTCTCTTCTGGAGTCACTGCTCCTTACTCCTGGGTTCTGGTGCACACAAGGTTTTGTTTATGCCCTCCAAGAGTGTGTTTCCCCAGTCCTGTGTAAGTCTTGTTATCAAATCCCAGTGACCTCCAAAGTCAAATTCCCTGGGGGTTCTCAGTATGCCAGAAAATTTGGAAAAATCAGCAGTGGCCACAGGACTAGAAAAGGTCAGTTTTCATTCCAATGTCAAAGAAAGGCAATGCCAAAGAATGTTCAAACTACTGCACAATTTCAGTCATCTCACACTCTAGCAAAGTAATGCTCAAAATTCCCCAAGCCAGGCCTCAACAGTGCGTGACCTGAGGACTTCCAGATGTTCAAGTTGGATTAGAAAAGGCAGAGGAACCAGAGATCAAATTGCCAACATCTGCTGGATTATTGAAAAATCAACAGAGTTCCAGAAAAACATCTACTTCTGCTTTATTGACTATGCCAAAATCTTTGACTGTTTGAATTCTGAAAGACATGGGAATACCAGAACACCTTACCTGCCTCCTGAGAAATCTATATGCAGGTCAAGAAGCAACAGTTAGAACTGGACATGGAACAATCAACTAGTTCCAAATTGGGAAAGGAGTACATCAAGGCTGTGTATTGTAACTCTGCTTATTTAATTTAAATGCAGAGGACATCATGTGAAATACCAGGCTGGATGAAACACAAGCTGGAATGAAGGTTTCCAGGAGAAATATCCATAATCTCAGATACACAGATGACACCACTCTTATGGCAGAAATCGAAGAACTAAAGAGCCTCTTGATGAAAGTGAAAGAAGAGAGTGAAAAACCTGTCCTAAATCTCAACTTTCCAAAAACTAAGATCATGGCATCTGGTCCCCCTCACTTCATGGTAAATAGATGTGGAAATAATGGAAACAGTGAGAGACTTTATTTTCTTGGGCTCCAAATTCACTGCACATGCTGACTGAAGCCATGAGATTAAAAGACACTTGCTCACTGAAAGAAAAGTTATGACCAACCTAGACAGCATATTAGAAAGTACAAACATTACATTGTGGACAAAGTCCATCTAGTCAAGGCTATGGTTTTTCCAGTAGTCGTGTATGGATGTGAGAGTTGGACCATAATGAAAGCTGAGTGCCAAAAAACTGATGGTTTTGAACTGTGGTGTTGAAAAAGGCTCTTGAGAGTTCCTTGAAGTGTGAGATCAAACCAGTAAATCCAAAAGGAAATCAATCCTGAATATTCATTGGAACGACTGATGCTGAAACTGAAACTCCAATACTTTGGCCGCCTGATGAGAAGAACTGACTCATTGGCAAATACCCTGATGCTGGGGAAAATTGAAGGCAGGAGGAGAAAGGGACGACAGAAGATGAGATATTTGGATGGCTTCACTGATTCGATGGACATGAGTTTGAGCAAGCTCTGGGAGTTGGTGATGGACAGGGAAGCCTGGCATGCTGCAGTCCATGGGATCACAATGAGTCAGACACGACTGAGAGACTGAACTGATAGAAAAAAGTGTAGAGAATGCAGATAATGAAATCAGGACATGAGTAGAGTTGTGGCTTTGGCAAAGTGAGATACACTTTATTAAAGACAGAATTAAAAAGGGCAATAGCAAGTGATTTTTAACATGGGTAGAAAGAAAATGGGTAGAAAGACTTCAGTGGTGGCTCAGATGGTAAAACATCTGCATACAATGCAGGAGACCTGGGTTTGATCCCTGGTCAGGAAGATCCTCTGGAGAAGGAAATGGCAACCCACTCCAGAACTCTTGCCTGGAAAATCCCATGGACGGAGGAGTGTGGTATGCTACAGTCCATGGGGTCGCAAAGAGTCGGACACGACTGAGGGACTTCACTTTCACTTTCAGAAAGAAAATTGAGAGAAATTTCAGGTCGAAAATCTTTAATTTAAAAATAAAGAGTCAATAAAATAGTAAGAAGGCTAGGGTGAGGTTGAATACTTTGAAGAAAGCTTGTATTTTCGGGGGCTCCAAAATCACTGCAGATGGTGACTGCAGCCATGAAATTAAAAGACACTTATTCCTTGGAAGAAAAGTTATGACCAACCTAGATAGCATATTGAAAAGCAGAGACATTACTTTGCCAACAAAGGTCCATCTAGTCAAAGCTATGGTTTTCCCAGTGGTCATGTATGGATATGGAAGTTGGGCTGTGAAGAAAGCTGAGCACCAAAGAATTGATGCTTTTGAGCTGTGGTGTTGGAGAAGACTCTTGATAGTCCCTTGGACTGCAAGGAGATCCAACCAGTCCATTCTGAAGATCAGCCCTGGGATTTCTTTGGAAGGAATGATGCTAAAGCTGAAACTCCAGTACTTTGGCCAACTCATGAGAAGAGTTGACTCATTGGAAAAGACTCTGATGCTGGGAGGGATTGGGGGCAGGAGGAGAAGGGGACGACAGAGGATGATATGGCTGGATGGCATCACTGACTCTATGAAGGTGAGTCTGAGTGAACTCTGAGAGTTGGTGATGGACAGGGAGGCCTGGCATGCTGTGATTCATGGGGTTGCAAAGAGTCGGACACGACTGAGCGACTGAACTGAACTGAACTGGAATAGTTACAATGGAGAAGACCAAAAGAGTGCTATTAAGGATATTTAAAGGAATTAGTAATCAAGAGCAAAATCCTAGCTGAGATCAAAGCACATAATCATCATAGTTTTGCAACTTTTTTACTGAAGCCCTATGCCAAAGCAGTGAGAGTGAATGACAACCATCATCCACAGCTGGAAGTTAGTGTAGCAGGGACTGCTGGTGTTCCCCAAATATCTACTCTACTCTTTTTCTACAGTAATCGAGTCTGCTTTTATCTGGACACATGAATACCCAGAATAAGGCTAAATTTTCTAGTTTCATTTCCAATTAGTTATTGCCACGTGACTCAACTCTGACTAAGATAGGAGCCAAAGCAATGCACACAAATTCTAGGTTGTCCCTAAATAGAAAATGTGCCACTTGTCCTCTTTTTTTACCCCTTCAAGCAGGTACTAGATGGAGTACGGATGTAGGATGGGTCATTTTGGACTATATGGATCAGCATCCTAAAGATGGATCATGAAAATGGAGATAATTTGGACTTATCATGAATTCACAGAGTAAGACATACTAACTTAAGGGGAGTGACATGAAGATGGTGGCACAAGTCATTCCTGACTTTGCTTCCCCTCTCAAGTGCAACTAATAGCTACTTGAGCTGACAGACAGGCAGAAGACACCACTGAACAAATTCTAGAACACAGAGGTGAGGCTGAAGCACCTCCCTGCATCAGAGACCAAGACAGACTATATTAGAAGGTTAAGAGATGCAACTATATATTTCCTGCACTGTACCTCCCACAGGCAAGTCGGGTACTACATGGAAAGGTTGCCTCTGAGCCTCTGATTCCTTCATTGGGGAAGGAGACTCCAGGGGAAAACAACTGGCCCCTCACTGCTGGAGATTTTTGGGCCACTTTGTGGAAGTCCCTACACTGATCTTGCCTCATAAGGATTGCAAGGGAATCTGTGGGGCTCAAAAACTTGGAATCTGATGGTGATTGAGAAAGGGGGGGCTTGCAACAACTAGTACACAAATCTTTGCAGACCAAGTCCATACCTGCAGTGCCTAAGAGGTAATCCCAACCAGTAGCTTTGCTAATTTGAAAAACTAAGTTGGTGGTGCACTCTGATCAGGGATCTTGGTAGGGTGCAGAGCTGCCTGATTCAGATACTTAAATAAGGAGTTTTGCCAGCCCTTGAGCCTGGTTTGCCTACACTTAGGCAAGGAACTGAGTCACAACCCCACCTGCTGTGGAGAGTATCTCCCAGCCATATGTGATCAAGGGAATAATGGAAATATTTGGAAGATGTTGCTGCTGCTGCTGCTGCATTGCTTCAGTCATGTCTGACTCTGTGCAACCCCATAGACAGCAACCCACCAGACTTCCCTGCCCCTTTCTTTCTCCAGGCAAGAACACTGGAGGGGGTTACCATTTCCTTATCCAATGCATGAAGGTGAAAAGTGAAAGTGAAGTCGCTCAGTTGTGCCCGACTCTTAGCGACCCCATGGACTGCAGCCTACCAGGCTCCTCTGCCCATGGATTTTCCAGGCAAGAGTACTGGAGTAGGGTGCCATTGCTTTCTCCGTTGGAAGATGTTACAACCCAGTAAAGCTCGAGCTGAGAGACAAGTGAGTAGGCAGATCTGATTGTCTTCAGAGCAAGGCCAGTACTAGGCATGTAGAGTTCCCCTGCTATACCTAGGCAGGGGGATTGATTTATAGCCATGACTGAGGGTAGCTCCTAGACCCTCCCAACTAGACCCTGGGAAACTGAGAGTTGCTTGGAGCAGCTCCTCCCCTTCCTGCCCAGGCAAAGAAGCTGGCACACAGCTCTACCTGCTTTGGCTCCTAGTTTCATCTGACAAGAAAGGTTGGCAAGAATGCCCAAAAGCTGTATGGCACAGTGGCAGTTGAGCTGACAGAAGGGCAGGCAGAGCTGAGAGTTTATAGATCAAAACCAGTGAGCCTGTTTGGCCAGTGAACTTGGGGCACAGGTCAGCTTGAGTTAAGACAAAAAATAGTCTTACCAATCTTTACAAATAAAAAGTTGCTTCTCCTACTGAACCTAGGCAAAGAAACTAATTCATTTTTTTATTTTATTTTTAAACTTTACATAATTGTATTAGTTTTGCCAAATATCAAAATGAATCCGCCACAGGTATACATGTGTTCCCCATCCTGAACCCTCCTCCCTCCTCCCTCCCCATTCCATCCCTCTGGGTCGTCCCAGTGCACCAGCCCCAAGCATCCAGTATCATGCATCGAACCTGGACTGGCAACTCGTTTCATACTTGATATTCTACATGTTTCAATGCCATTCTCCCAAATCTTCCCACCCTCTCCCTCTCTCACTGAGTCCATAAGACTGCTCTATACATCAGTGTCTCTTTTGCTGTCTCGTACACAGGGTTATTGTTACCATCTTTCTAAATTCCATATATATGCGTTAGTATACTGTATCGGTGTTTTTCTTTCTGGCTTACTTCACTCTGTATAATACGCTCCAGTTACATCCACCTCATTAAAACTGATTCAAATGTATTCTTTTTAATGGCTGAGTAATACTCCATTGTGTATATGTACCACAGCTTTCTTATCCATTCATCTGCTGATGGACATCTAAGTTGCTTCCATGTCCTGGCTATTATAAAAAGTGCTGCGATGAACATTGGGGTACACGTGTCTCTTTCCCTTCTGGTTTCCTCAGTGTGTATGCCCAGCAGTGGGATTGCTGGATCATAAGGCAGTTCTATTTCCAGCTTTTGAAGGAATCTCCACACTGTTCTCCATAGTGGCTGTACTAGTTTGCATTCCCACCAACAGTGTAAGAGGGTTCCCTTTTCTCCACACCCTCTCCAGCATTTATTACTTGTAGACTTTTGGATCGCAGCCATTCTGACTGGTGTGAAATGGTACCTCATAGTGGTTTTGATTTGCATTTCTCTGATAATGAGTGATGTTGAGCATCTTTTCATGTGTTTGTTAGCCATCTGTATGTCTTCTTTGGAGAAATGTCTATTTAGTTCTTTGGCCCATTTTTTGATTGGGTCATTTATTTTTCTGGAGTTGAGCTGTAGGAGTTGCTTGTATATTCTCGAGATTAGATGTTTGTCAGTTGCTTCATTTGCTATTATCTTCTCCCATTCTGAAGGCTGTCTTTTCACCTTGCTAATAGTTTCCTTTGATGTGCAGAAGCTTTTAAGGTTAATTAGGCCCCATTTGTTTATTTTTGCTTTTATTTCCAATATTCTGGGAGGTGGGTCATAGAGGATCCTGCTGTGATGTATGTCGGAGAGTGTTTTGCCTATGTTCTCCTCTAGGAGTTTTATAGTTTCTGGTCTTACGTTTAGATCTTTAATCCATTTTGAGTTTATTTTTGTGTATGGTGTTAGAAAGTGTTCTAGTTTCATTCTTTTACAAGTGGTTGACCAGATTTCCCAGCACCACTTGTTAAAGAGATTGTCTTTAATCCATTGTATATTCTTGCCTCCTTTGTCAAAGATAAGGTGTCCATATGTGCGTGGATTTATCTCTGGGCTTTCTATTTTGTTCCATTGATCTATATTTGTGTCTTTGTGCCAGTACCATACTGTCTTGATAACTGTGGCTTTGTAGTAGAGCCTGAAGTCAGGTAGGTTGATTCCTCCAGTTCCATTCTTCTTTCTCAAGATCGCTTTGGCTATTCGAGGTTTTTTGTATTTCCATACAAATTGTGAAATTATTTGTTCTAGCTCTGTGAAGAATGCTGTTGGTAGCTTGATAGGGATTGCATTGAATCTATAGATTGCTTTGGGTAGTATACTCGTTTTCACTATATTGATTCTTCCAATCCATGAACATGGTATATTTCTCCATCTCTTAGTGTCCTCTTTGATTTCTTTCACCAGTGTTTTATAGTTTTCTATATATAGGTCTTTAGTTTCTTTAGGTAGATTCTTAGACTTCATTGCTGAATATAGCCTATTGGACCAGGGAATGCAACCAGAGCATGCAGGAAGATATGTAGCTCATCCAACTGTCCTACTTACTGTGGCAGTTGAACAAATAGCACAGCCCACGGCTTTCCCTGTCTGTAGAACAAAACTGGTGGCCTCATCTGACCAGGGAATTCAGTGCACTCTTGCCTAATTTGGATCGCCAAATAATGAATTATATAGGTCATGGTTCCTGTCATGCTGTCTGGCCAGAGCAGGGAAACTAATTCATAGCCCAATATACTGCTGAATATAATACCCAGTCCATCTTGAAAGTCTGACCAAGAGAATCCAGACAATCACAGAGCCTATACTACAGCTTCACTTGGTTAGGAAACCATGCCAGCATTCCTAGCCAGCTGTTCTCAGTCAATGGCACACATCCTGATTCCAATCCTCAGAGCTTGAACAGTTGTCTCACCCCAAAATAGAAAATAAATACCAGTTCCCATCTGTCCAAGGGCATTTCTAGCAGACACACCCAGAAACCTGAACTGAACTGATGGGTAAAAATATGTCTCTGCCAAAGCAAAACCTGTAAAGTCTGGAAGAGGAGCCCAATTACTCAGATGTGCAGATACCAACCTAAGGAGTTAAGGATAATCAAAGACTAGGTAAATATGACACCATCAAAGGCAACTAATAAAGTCTAACAACATAAAGAAATGGAGATCTGTGCACTGTCAGACAAAGAATTCCACTTTAGGAAGTTTAACAAACTACAAAAAAACTCATGTGACTAAACTAAATTAGGAAGACAATGTAAGAGCAAAATGAGTTTTGCAAAGGTATAGGAACCATCAGCAGCAATTACAACAAATTTGAACAGAAATCCTAGAGTTGAAAAATACAGTAACTGAATTGAAGAATTCAATACCAAGTTTCAAAAGCAGATTTAACCATGCAGAAGAAAGAATCATCCACTTGGAAGATAGCACATTCGAAATTATCCAGTCAGAGGAGCAAAAAGAAAAAAAAAGAATGAAAAAAAAGTGATGAAATCCTATGGGATTTATGGGACACGATGAAAATGAACAATGTTCGAATTATGGGAATTCCAGAAGGAGAAGAGAAAGAAAAAAGGACAGAAAGTATATTTAAAGCAATAATGACTGAAAACTTCTCAAATCTGGGAAGAGAAAGGCACATCCAGATTCATAAGGTCCAAGGGACCCCAAATAAGTTGAACCTAAATAGTCCTCACCTGAGACATTACAATTAAATTGTCAAAAGTCAAAGAGAAAGAAAGAATTTTAAAAACAGCAAGAGAAGAGACAGAAGTTACATATATGGAAATCCCCATAAGATTATCAGCAGATTTCTCAATAAAAATATTTCAGGCCAGGAAAGAATGGGATACAGTCAAATTATCAAAAGAAAAAAAAATGACAAAAATACTATACCCAGCAAAGCTATCCTTCAGAGCTGAAGGAAGAATAAAAACTTTACCAAACAAACAAAAGCTGAGGGAGTTCATTACTATTGTATCTGCCTTACAAGAAATGCTAGTGGGAGTTTTTGAGTGGAAGTAAAAAGACACTAGTTAACATCTTAAAAACATAAAAAGATAGTGAAATGCACACTACTAATGGTAAGTACATAGTCACAATTGGATTATGTCATTTGGTAATTGGTGCAACATTCTCTTATAACTCCAGTTTAAATGTAAAAAAAAAAAAAAAAACACATAGTGAAAATAACCATTACTACAATAATTTTTTTACTAGTTATACAATATAAGATATATGTAAACTGTTTCAACAATAATCTAAAATGTGACAGTGTGGAAAAGTAAAAGTGCCAAGTTTAGGCATTCTACACAGTTAACTTATTGTCAACTCAAAAGAAAATGTTAAAATTTTAAGATATTTTATATGAGCTTCATGGTAACCACAAGAGAAAAACCTGTAGAAATTACACAAAGAACATAATTAAGAAATCATAGCATACTGATATCAAACATTAAAAAAGAAAACAGGATAAGAAACCAGAGTAGAGAGGGAACATATCTCAATATATAAAGGTCACTTATGACAAACCCACAACCAACAATGGGGGAGGGACAAATAGGGATATAGGATTAACAGATACAAAATTCTATATATAAAATAGATAAGCAACAAGGATATACTGTATGCTGCTACTAAGTCACTTCAGTCGTGTGCGACTCTGTGCAACCCCATTGACGGCAGCCCACCAGGCTCCCCTATCCCTGGGATTCTCCAGGCAAGAACACTGGAGTGAGTTGCCATTTCCTTCTCCAATTCATGAAAGTGATAAGTGAATGTGAAGTCGCTCAGTCATGTCCGACTCCTAGCGACCCCATGGACTGCAGTCTACCAGGCTCCTCCACCCATGGGATTTTCCAGGCAAGAGTACTGGAGTGGGGTGCCATTGCCTTCTCCCATATACTCTATAGCACAGGCAATTTTGCCCATTGTCTTTTAATAACTTACAATGGAGTATAATCTGCAAAGATACTGAATTGCTGTACTATACTCTTGAAACTAACACAATTTTATAAATCAACTGTATTTCAATTAAAAAAAGAACTAAAATTAGAAAAAAAAAAAAAAAAGATTTACTAAGTCAACCCAAGGCAATGAAGTAAGATCAGAGGGAAGGGCTGACTTAGAATACCATGACAACTGTCACTCTAAATATCCTCTGGACCAGTAATTTAGACTTTTCCTAAATTCCAGGGTGAGAAAACTACCCTCAGTGCAAGCATTAGTGGGGACCAATCTATTTTTAATTCTTTTATATATTTATTTTTATTTTATTTTTGCAGTTTATTTTAAATTGAAGGATAATTGGTTTACAATATGTGTTGGTTTCTTCCAAACATCAACATAAATCAGCCATAGATATACCTATGTTCCTTCACTCATCAATCTCCTGCCCACTTCCCTCCCCATCCCACCCTTTTAGGTTGTTACAGAGCCCTGGTTTGTGTTCCCTGAGGCACAGAGTAAATTCCCATTGGCTATGTATTTTTCATATAGTAATATATATGTTTCCATGTTACTCTCTCTATACACCCCACCTTCTCCTTACTCCCCCTCCCAGCCCCATGTCCATAAGTCTGTTCTCTATGTCTGTGTCTCCATTGCTGCCCTGCAAATAAGTTCATCAGTACCATCTTTCTAGATTCCATGTGTGCATGTGTGTATGCTAAGTAGCTTCAGGCATGTCTGAATCTTTGTGACCCCATGGACTGTAGCCCACCATGTTCCACTGTCCATGGGATTCTGCAGGAAAGAAAACTGAAGTGGGTTGTCATGCCCTCCTCCAGGGGATATTCTTGAGACAGGGATCAAACCCACATCTCCTGTGTCTCCTGCATTGGCAAGCAGGTTATTTACCACTAGATTCCGTATATAAGTGAGTTAATATATGATATTTGTTTTTCTGTTTCTGATTAACTTCACTCTGTATAATAAGCTGTAGGTTCATCCACCTCATTAGAATTGACTCAAATGTGTTCCTTTTTATGACTGAGTAATATTCCATTGTATATATGTACCACATCTTCTTTATCCATTCATGTGTCGATGCACATCCACGTTGCTTCCACATATAGTGCTTCCACTATTGTAAGTAGTGCTGCAGTGAACATTGGGATACATGTGTCTGTTTCAATTTTGGTTTCCTTAGGGTATATGCCTAGTAGTGGAATTGCTGAGTCATAGTGAAAAAGTTGGCTTAAAGCTCAACTTTCAGAAAACAAAGATCATGGCATCCGGTCCCATCACTTCATGGGAAATAGATGGAGAAACAGTGGAAACAGTGTCAGACTTTATTTTTGGGGGCTCCAAAATCACTGCAGATGGTGACTGCAGCCATGAGATTAAAAGATGCATACTTCTTGGAAGGAAAGTTATGTCCAACCTAGATAGCATATTCAAAAGCAGAGGCATTACTTTGCCAACAAAGGTCCAGCTAGTCAAGGCTATGGTTTTTCCTGTGGTCATGTATGGATGTGAGAGTTGGACTGTGAAGAAGGCTGAGTGCCAAAGAATTGATGCTTTTGAACTGTGGTGTTGGAAAAGACTCTTGAGAGTCCCTTGGACTGCAAGGAGATCCAACCAGTCCATTCTGAAGGAGATCAGCCCTGGGATTTCTTTGGAAGGAGTGATGCTAAAGCTGAAACTCCAGTACTTTGGCCACCTCATGCAAAGAGTTGACTCATTGGAAAAGACTCTGATGCTGGGAGGGATTGGGGTCAGGAGGAGAAGGGGACGACAGAGGATGAGATGGCTGGATGGCATCACTGACTCTATGGACGTGAGTCAGAGTGAACTCCGGAAGTTGGTGATGGACAGGGAGGCCTGGTGTGCTGCGATTCATGGGGTCGCAGAGAGTCGGACACGACTGAGTGACTGAATTGACTGAAGGTGGTTTTATTCCTAGCTTTTTAAGGAATTTCCATAACTGTCTTCCATAGTGACTGTATCAATTTACATTTCCACTAGCAGTGGAAGAGGGTTCTATTTGCTCCATACCCTCATCAGCATTTATTGTTTATAGATTTTTTTGATGATGTCCTTTCTGACTGTTGGGAGGTGATATCTCACTGTAGTTTTGATATGTATTTCTCTAATAATGAGCGATGTTGAGCATGTTCTCATGTGCTTATTATCCATTTGTATGCATTCTTTGGAGAAATGTGTGTTTAGTTCTTTTCAATTTTTGATGGGGTTTTTGTTTTTCTGTTATTCAGTTGTATGAGCTGCTTTTATATTTTGGAAATCAATTCTTTGTCAGTTGTTTCACTTTCTATTATTTTCTCCCATTCTGAGGGTTGTTTTTTCACATTGTTTATAGTTTCCTTTGCTGTGCAAAAGCTTTTAAGTTAACATAGGTCCCACTTGTTTATTTTTGTTTTTATTTCCATTACTTGAGGAGGTGCATCATAGAGGATCTTACTGTGATTTATGTCATAGACTGTTCTGCCTGTGTTCCTCCAAGAGTTTTAGTTTCTGGTCTTATGTTTAGGTCTTTAATCTATTTTGAATTTATCTTCATGTATGGTGTTAAGAAGTGTTCTAACTTCATTTTTACAAAAGTAGCTGTCCAGTTTTCCCAGCTGCATTTATTGAAGAGACTGTCTTTGCCCAATTGTGTATATTCTTGCCTCCTTTGTCAAAAACAAGGTATCCATAGGTGCATAGGTTTATCTCTAGGATTTCTATCTTGTTCTATTGGTCTATATTCCTGTTTTTGAGCCAGTACCATACTGTCTTGATGACTGTCAGTTCAGTTGATTTCAGTTGCTCAGTTGTGTCTGACTCTTTGAGACCCCATGGGCTGCAGCACACCAGGCTTCCCTGTCCATCACCAACTCCTGGAACTTGCTCAGACTCATATCCATTGAGTTGGTGAAGCCATCCAGCTGTCTCATTCTCTGTTATCCCATTCTCCTCATGCCTTCAACATTTCTTAGCATCAGAGTCTTTTCCAATGAGTTCTTCCCATCAGGATGCCAAAGTATTGGAGTTTCAGCTTCAGCATCAGTCCTTCCTATGAACACCCAGGACTGATCTCCTTTAGGATGGACTGGTTGGATCTCTTTGCAGTCCAAGGGACTCTCAAGAGTCTTCTCCAACACCACAGTTCAAAAGCATCAACTCTTCAGTGCTCAGCGTTATTTATGGTCCAACTCTCACATCCATACATGACTACTGGAGAAACCATAGCCTTGACTAGACTGACCTTTGTTGGCAAAGTAATGTCTATGCTTTCTAGGTTGGTCATAGCTTTTCTTCAAAGAAGCAAGTGTCTTTTAATTTCATGGCTGCAGTCATAATCTGCAGTGATTTTGGAGTCCAAGAAAATAAAGTCTCTCACTGTTTCCATTGTTTCCCCATCTATTTGCTATGAAATGATGGGACTGGATGCCATGATCTTAGTTTTTGGAGTGTTGAGTTTTAAGCCAGCTTTGTCACTGTCCTCTTTCACTTTCATCAAGAGGCTCTTTAATTCTGCTGTGAGGATGGTGCCATCAGGTTTTTAATATTTTCCCCAGAAATCTTGATTCCAGCTTGTGCTTCATCCAGTCCAACATGTCACATGATGTACTCTGCATGTAAGTTAAATAAGCAGGGTGACAATATACAGCCTTGATGTGCACCTTTCCCTATTTGGAACCAGTCTGTTGTTCCATGCCCTGTTCTAACTGTTGCTTCCTGACCTGCATATAGGTTTCTCAAGAGGCAGGTCAGGTGGTCTGGTATTCCCATTTCTTGAAGAATTTTCCACAGTTTATTGGGATCCACACAGTCAAAGGCTTTGGCATAGTCAATAAAGCAGAAATAGATATTTTTCTGGAACTCTCTTGCTTTTTCCTATGATCCTATGGATGCTGTCAATTTGATATCTGGTTCCTCTGCCTTTTCTAAATCCAACTTTAATATCTGGAATTTCTCAAATTACCTACTCATGAAACCTCACTTGGAGAATTTTGAGCATTACTTTGCTAGCATGTTAAATGAGTGCAATAGTCCGGTAGTTTGAACATTCTTTGGCACTGCTTTCCTTGATATTGGAATGAAAACTGACCCTTTCTAGTCCTGTAGCTGCTGGTGAATTTTCCAAATTTGCTGGCATATTGAGTGCAGCACTTTCACAGCATCATCTTTCAGGATTTGAAATAGTTCATCTGATTTCCATCACATCCACTACCTTTGTTTGAAGTGATGCTTCCTATGGCCCACTTGACTTCAGACTCCAGGATGTCTGGCTCTACGTAAATGATCACACCGTGGTGGTTATCTTGGTCATGAAGATCTTTTTTGTATAGTTCTTCTGTGTATTTGTGACACTTTTAAAAAATTTCTTCTGCTTCTATTAGGTTCATACCATTTCTGTCCTTTACTGTGCCCATCTTTGCATGAAATGTTCCCTTGGTATCTCTAATTTTCTTGAAGAAATCTCTAGTCTTTCCCATTCTGTTGTTTTCCTCCATTTCTTTGTATTGATCACTGAGGAAGACTTTCTTATCTCTCCTTTCTATTCTTTGGAGCTCTGCATTCAGATAGTATATATTTACTTTTCTCCTTTGCCTTTAGCTTCTTTTCTTTTCTCAGCTATTTGTAAGGTTTGCTCAGACAACCATTTTGTCTTTTTGCGTTTCTTTTTCTTGGAGATGATGTTGACCACAGTCTCCTGTACAATGTTACGAACCTCTGTCCATAGTTCTTCAGTCACCCTATCTATCAGATCTAATCCCTTGAATCTATTTGTCACTTCCACTGTGTATTCATAAGGGATTTTATTTGGGTCATACCTGAATGGCCTAATGGTGTTCCATACGTTTTCAATTTAAGTCTGAATTTTGCAATAAGGAGCTCATAATCTGAGCCACATTCAGCTCCCGGCCTTGTTTTTGCTGACTGTATAGAGTTTTTCCATCTTCAGCTGCATTGTTGAATTCTGTTTGCTAGTTTTTTTGAGGATTTTTGCAGCTATGTTCACCAGTGATATTGGCCTGTACTTTTATTTCTTTGTGTTTTCTTTGTCTGGTTTAGGTACCAAGGTAATAGTGACTTTGTAGAATGAGTTTGAAAGTGTACCTTCCCCTGCAATTTTTTTGAAAGAATTTTAAAAGGATAAGCATTAGCTCTTCTCTAAATGTTTGACAGAATTCACCTGAAGTCATCTGGCTCTGGGTTTTTGTGTCTTGGGAGATTTTTAACCAGTTTCAATCTCAGTGCTTCTTTTTGGCTTGTTTGTAATTTCTGTTTCTTCTTGGGTCAGTCTTGGAAGATTGAACTTTTCTAGGAATCTGTCCATTTCTATGAGGTTGTCCATTTTATTGACTTATAGTTGGTCATAATAGTCTCTAATGATCCTTTTTATTTCTGCATTATCTGTTGTAACCTCTCCTTTTTCATTTCTAATATTTTTAATTTGAATCTTTCCCCTTTTTTCTTGATGAGTCTGGCTAGTGGTTTGTCAATATTTGTTATCTTCTCAAAGAACCATCTTTTAGTTTTATTAATCTTTACTATTGTTTCCTTCATTTCCTTTTCATTTATTTCTGCTATGATTGTTATGATTTATTTCCTTCTACTAACTTTGGTATTTTTTTTTGTTCTTTTTTTCCAGTTGTTTTAGATGTAAAGTTAGGTTCTTTATTCGATGTTTTTCTTTTTTACTTGAGGTTGTATTATATAGCTATAAACTGTCCTCTTAGAACTGCTTTTGCTGATTCTCTCACTTTTGAGCTGTCATGTTTTCATTGTCATTTCTTTCTAGGAATTTTTTTTTTTAATTTCCCTTTTTATTTCTTCAGTAACCTGTTCAGTTTTTAGAAATGTATTGTTTAATCTCTATGTGTTTGTGTTTTTTTTTATGTTTTCTCCCTGTAGTTGATATCTAGTGTCATTGTGTTGTGGCCAGAGAAGATGCTTGATATGATTTCAATTTCCTTAAATTTACTGAGGTTTAATTTGTGACCCAAGATGTGATCTATCCTGGAGAATGTTCCATGTGCACTTGAGAAGAATGTATATTCTTCTGCATTTGGATGGAATTCCTGAAAGTATCAATTAAGGCCATCTGGTCTAAAGTGTCATTTAAAGCTTATGTTTCCTTGCTAATTTTCTGTTTTGATGATATGTCCATTGGTGTAAGTGGGGTGTTGAAGCCCCATACCATTATTGTGTAACTGTCAATTCTCCTTTTATGTCTGTTAGTATTTGTCATAAGTATTGAGGTGTTCCTATGTTGTATAGATAAATATTTACAATTGTTATGTCTTCCTCTTGAATTGATCCCTTGATCATTATATAGTGTCCTTCCTTATGTCTTCTAATAATCTTTATTTTAAGATCTATTTTGTCTGATATGAGGATTGCTACTCTGACTTTCTTTTGCTTCCCATTTACATGGGATATGTATTTTCCATCCTCTCACTTTCAGTCTATATATGTCTCTGGGTCTGAAGTGGGTGTCTTATAGACAGCATATACATGGGTCCTGAGGTATTGTTTATGTATCCATTCAGCTAGTCTGTGTCATTTGGTTGGAGCTTTTAATCTATTTACATTTAGTTATTGACATATATGTTCCTATTGCCATTTTAATTACTTGAGGTTTGTTTTTGTAGGCCTTTCCTTCTCTTGTATTTTCTGTCTATATAAGTCCATTTAACATTCGTTGTAAACAAATTTGGTGGTGCTAAATTCTCTTAACTTCTGCTCATCTATAAAGATTTTGATTTCTCCACCAATTTTGAATGAGATCCTTGCTGGTTAGAGTAATCTTGATTGTTGATTTTTCCCATGAAGTACTTTAAATATATCCTGCCATTCCCTTCTTGCTTGCAGTTTCTCCTGAACAATCATTTGTTAATCGTATGGGATTTCCCTTGTATGTTACTTGTTGCTTTACCTTTGCTGCGTTTAATATTCTCTCTCGTTTTTTTAATCTTTATTTGATTAGTATGTGTCTTGGCATGTTTTTCCTTGGGTTTATCTTGTATGGGACTCTCTGTGCTCCTGGACTTGATTGACTATTTCCTTTCCCATGTTGCATAAATTTTCAACTATAATCTCTTCAAAAATTTTCTCAGATCCTTTCCTTTTTTTTTTTTCTTTTTTCTACTGGGACCCCTATAAATCAAATGTTGGTGCATTTAATATTGTCCCAGAGGCCTCTGAGACTACTCTCAGCTCTTTTTGTTCTTTTCCCTTTATTCTGCTCTTTGGTGGTTATTTCCACCATTTTATCCTCCAGATCACTTATCCATTCTTCTGCCTCAATTGTTCTACTAATGTTACCTTCTACAGTATTTTTAATTTCAGTAATCATGTTTTTCATCTTTGTGTATTATTTATTTCTTCTAGATCCTTTTTAAAGGTGTTAACTGATAATTCCATTTTCTCCATTCCATTTTTAATGTTTTGGATCATCTTTACTATCACTACTCTGAATTCTTTTCCAGATAATTTGCCCATTTCCTCTTCATTTATTTGGTCTTGTGTGTTTTTAGCATGTTCCTTCATTTGAGCACTATTTCCCTGCCTTTTCATGTTTTTAACTTATTGAATTTGAGATCTCTTTTTCCCAAGCCTAAATGTAAAATTCCATCTTCCTTTTGGTTTGTGCCCTAGTGGTTATGGTTTGTCCTGTGGTTTGCACAGGCTTCATTTTGGATACTTTTTGTGCTTGTGTTCTGGTGGGAAGAGTTGATATTTTTCCCTCTGATGGACATGGCTGTGTGAATTGGTAATCCTGTCTGCTGATGATTGGGTTTGTGTTTTTGTCTTGTTTGTTGTTTGGGTGAGAAGTCTTGCACTGGGTGCTGCTGGAAGTTGGGTTTTGCTGGGTCTTGTATACAAGTGGAGGCCTTTGTGGAAGTTATCACTAATCAATACTCCCTGGGGTTAAGAGTTCTTTGGCAGCCTAGGTTCTTGGAGTCAATGCTCCCACTCCAAAGGCTCATGGCCTGATCTCTGGCTGGGGAACTGAAATTCCACAAGTGGTTTGTTCTGGCATTAAAGGGGGTTAAATCAACACACAAAAACAAAACAAAAGGCAAACCCCAGATATATGGTAAATACAAAATCAGGCAAATAATAGCAGAAATAATGGAATACACACATACATATACACACATAAACAAAACCAAAACAGTCCAAAAAAGAAAATACAAGAGTGGCCCAGCAAGTGAAGGAAACCAAAAATGATATCAACCAGTTAAAAACAAGGTACAAAATGGAAACCAAAGCAAGGTGCCAACTGAGGAATAAAGCAACAAAAACAAAACAAACTAACAAACATGGTGAAGAAAAGAAAGAAAAGGAAGAAAAAATAGAAAAGCAAAGTTGAATAGAGCTAGATAAAGAAAGTTTACATATATATTAAAGAATAATTATAGCAAGAAAAGAAGAACAAGAAAAGCAAACAAGGGAATAAATATAAAATAATATTAATAATGCATTTAAAAATTTTTAAAGGAAAAGAAAAAAATCCCACAGAATCACAAAAGGCCAATGTAGAGAAAGACGTCTACAAAGCAAATAATAAGTGTGATTTTTTAAAAACATTCTCAAAAGCTTGTGTGTGGGGAGAGAGACTACACTGATGGCTCCACCCTCAGCTTGTGATTCAGCAGAATCTCCCAGCCTCCATGGCTGTCTGGTTTTCCCCTCAGGCCTTTCCCACCTCGATCGCTTCCTTCATGTCCCCTTAGGTTGTCTCCCCACAGTCAACAGCAGACTGCACCCTGGGATTACTTTCCAGTCCCTGTGCTCCAGCTCCCAGCTGCTTCACTTTCTAGAGGACTTGCATCCCTGTCCAGGGTATGTAGGGCTGCAGCAGAGATTGTCTGTGTGATTCTAATTTTGTTCAAACTGTCACAGGTCAGCTGCTTCACTCTCCAAGAGCCTCAAATTCTTCACTTCCGTCCCAAACTATTGCCCTGATGTGGGGATCTGATCCTTGCTTCAGGTCTTCAACTTCCTCAGAACAGGTCTAGTCCTGCTCACTCTCCTCTCCCCACCCCACTTCCTTCATCCTACCGAGATTTGTGTGGGTCTATATATTCTTTTCTGGTGGTCAGGTACTCTTGCAAACTCTCAGCAGGTGTTCTGCAAGATTTTCTGTGTCTGAAGGTGTATTCCTGATGTGTCCATCAAGAGAGACGTACTCCACGTCCACCATTTTATTGCATAATCTTGAAACCAATCTATTTGATGAAACCACTATTACTGTCATTAATGATGACAAGAGACATTACCACAACAGACCTAAAAAGGGAGACATCTCATTAATTAGCTACCCTCAATACATTTCTCCCTTGCTGCTTTCCATTATATAACTTAGAAAGCCAAAAAGTCAATTTCCTATACTCATTTGCAGATAAGGGTAACAATGTAATTCGGTTCTGGGAGTGTGACATTAAGCAGAAGTCTGCTGGCACTGACCCCTTACTCTTTCTTCTTCTTTCTGCTTTAAATGTAAACATGATGTCTGGAGCTTCCCCAGCTATCTTATGACAGTATGACAACAGACATGAAGATGAAACTCAACATATTAAGAAAAGAAGGTGGCGGTCCTAAGATGGCAGAGGAATAGGATGGGGAGACCACTTTCTCCCCCCAAAATTAATTGAAACAGCATTTGAACGCTGAGCAAATTCCACAAAAAAAATTTTGAATGCTGGCAGAGGACATCAGGCACCCAGAAAGTCAACCCATTGTCTATGAAAAGAGATGGAGAAGTCTTGAGGCTACTGTAAGAATAAGACTGAAAACCAGAGGCAGGAGGCTTAAGTCCAAATCCTGAGAACATAAGAGAACTCCTGACTCCAGGGAACCTTAATCGATAGGAGCTCATCAAATGCCTCTATATCTACACTGAAAGCAAGTAACACCCAAGGGCCAAAAAGTTCCAGAGAAAGACATACCACACAAATTCTCCAGCAATGCAGGAACATAGACCTGAGCTTCAATAGACAGACTGCCCCAAAGTCACACCAAACCCACTGACATCTCAAAACTCATTACTGGACACTTCAGTGCACTGCAGGGAGAAAAAATCCAGCTCCACCCATCAGAACACTGACATAAGCTTCCCTAACCAGGAAACTTTGACAAGCCACATGTCCAACCCCACCCACAGTGAGGAACCTCCAAAATAAAGAGGAACCACAAACTGCCAGAATACAGAAAGGCTACCCCAAACACACCAATATAAACAAGATGAAAAGGCAGAGAAATACTCAGCAGGTAAAGGAACAGGATAAATGCCCACCAAACCAAACAAAAGAGGGAGAGATAGGGAATCTATGTGATAAAAAATTCCGAATAATGATAGTGAAAATGATCCAAAATCTTGAAAACAAAATGGAGATACAGATAAATAGCCTGGAGACAAAGATCGAGAAGATGCAAGAAACGTTTAACAAGGACCTAGAAGAAATAAAAAAGAGTCAATATATAATGAATAATGCAATGCAATGCAATGCTGCTAAGTCGCTTCAGTCATGTCCGACTCTGTGCGACCACATACACAGCAGCCCACCAGGCTCCACTGTCCCTGAGATTCTCAAGGCAAGAAATCTGGAGTGGGTTGCCATTTCTTTTTCCAATGCATGAAAATGAAAAGTGAAAGTGAAGTCGCTCAGTTGTGTCCGACTCTTCACGACCCCATGGACTGCAGCCCACCAGGCTCCTCCATCCATGGGATTTTCCAGGAAAGAGTACTGGAGTAGGGTGCCATCACCTTCTCTGGAATAATGCAATAAATGAGACCAAAAACACTCTGGAGGGAACCAACAGTAGAATAATGGAGGCAGAAGATAGGATTAGTGAGGTAGAAGACAGAATGGTAGAAATAAATGAAACAGAAAGGAAAAAAGAATTAAAAGAAATGAGGACAACCTCAGAGACCTCTGGGACAATGTTAAACACCCCAACATTTGACTCATAGAAGCCCCAGAAGAAGAAGACAAAAAGAAAGGCCATGAGAAAATACTTGAGGAGATAATAGTTGAAAACTTCCCTAAAATGGGGAAGGAAATAGTCACGCAAGTCCAAGAAACAGGATAAACCCAAGGCGAAACACCCCAAGACATATATTAGTCAAATTAACAAAGATCAAACACAAAAAACAAATATTAAAAGCAGCAAGGGAAAAACAACAAATAACACACAAGGGGGTTCCCATAAGGATAACAGCTGATCTTTCAATAGAAACTCTTCAGGCCAGGAGGGAATGGCAAGACATACTTAAAGTGATGAAAGAAAATAACCTACAGCCCAGATTACTGTACCCAGCAAGGATCTCATTCAAATATTATATTGAAGGAGAAATCAAAAACTTTACAGACAAGCAAAAGCAGAGAGAATTCAGCACCACCAAACCAGCTCTCCAACAAATGCTAAAGGATATTCTCTAGACAGGAGACACAAAAACAGTGTATAAACTCGAACCCAAAACAATAAAGTAAATGGCAATGGGATCATACTTATCAATAATTACCTTAAATGTAAATGCGTTGAATGTCCCAACCAAAAGACAAAGGCTCGCTGAATGGATACAAAAACAAGACCCCTATATATGTTGTCTACAAGAGACCCATCTTGAAACAAGGGACACATACAGACTGAAATTGAAGGGCTGGAAAAAGATATTCCATGCAAATAGAGACCAAAGGAAAGCAGGAGTAGCAATACTCATATCAGATAAAATAGACTTTAAAACAAGGGCTGTACAAAGAGACAAAGAAAGACACCACATAATGATTAAAGGATCAATCCAAGAAGATATAACAATTATAAATATATATGCAACCAACATAGGAGCACCATGATATGTAAGACAAATGCTAACAAGTACAAAAGGGGAAATTAATAATAACACACTAATAGTGGGAGACTTTAATACTCCACTCACACCTATGGATAGATCAACTAAACAGAAAATTAACAAGGAAACACAAACTTTAAATGATACAATAGACCAGTTAGACCTAGTTGATATCTATAGGACATTTCACCCCAAAACAATTAATTCAGCTTTTTCTCAAGGGCACATGGAACCTTCTCTAGGATAGATCACATCCTGGGCCATAAATCTTGGTAAATTAAAAAAAAAAAAAAAAAAAACTGAAATCACTCCAAGTATTTTTTCTGACCACAATGCAGTAAGATTAGATCTCAATTAAAGAAAAAAAAACTATTAAAAATTCCAACATATGGAGTTTTAACAACCAACAAATCACAGAAGAAATCAAAAAAGAAATCAAAATATGCATAGAAATGAATGAAAATGAAAATAGAGTAACCCAAAACCTATGGGACACTGTAAAAGGAATGCTAAAGGGAAGGTTCATAGCAATACAGGCTTACCTCAAGAAACAAGAAAAAAGTCAAATAAATAACCTAGCTCTACACTTAAAGCACCTAGAAAAGGAAAAAATGCATAACCCGAGGATTAGGAGAAGGAAAGAAATCTTAAAAATTAAGGCAGAAATAAAGGCAAAAGAAACAAAAGTGACCATACCAAAAATCAACAAAGCTAAAAGCTGATTCTTTAAGAAGTTAAATAAAATTGACAAAGCATTAGCCAGACTCATCAAGAAACAAAGGGAGAAAAATCAAATCAAAATTACCATGCACCTATGGACACCTTATCTTTGGCAAAGGAGGCAAGAATATAGAATGGAGAAAAGACAATCTCTTTAACAAGTGGTACTGAGAAAACTGGTCAACCACTTATAAAAGAATGAAACTAGATCACTTTCTAACACCATACACAAAAGTAAACTCAAAGTGGATTAAAAATCTAAATGTAAGACCAGAAACTATAAAACTCCTAGAGGAGAACATAGGCAAAACACTTTCCGACATAAATTACAACAGGATCCTTTAGGACCGACCTCCCAGAATACTGGAAATAAAAGCAAAAATAAACAAATGGGACCTAATTAAACTCAAAAGCTTTTGCACAGCATAGGAAACTATAAGCAAGGTGAAAAGACAGCCTTCAGAATGGGAGAAGATAATAGCAAACAAAGCAACTGACAAAGAATTAATCCCAAAAATATACAAGCAATTCCTGCAGCTCAATTGCAGAAAAATAAACAACCCAATCAAAAAATGGGCCAAAGAACTAAACAGACATTTCTCCAAGGAAGACATACAGATGGGTAACAAACACTTGAAAAGATGCTCAACATCACTCATTATTAGAAAAATGCAAATCAAAACCACAATGAGGTACCATTTCATGCCAGTCAGAATCAGTTCAGTTCAGTCAGTTAAGTCGCACAGTCCTGTCCGATTCTTTGAGACCCCATGTATCACAGCACGCCAGGCCTCCCTGTCCAACACCAACTCCTGGAGTTCACTCAAACTCATGTTCATCGAGTCAGTGATGCCATCCAGCCATCTCATCTTCTGTAGTCCCCTTCTCCTCCTACCCTCTATCCCTACCAGCATCAGGGTGTTTTCCAATGAGTCAACACTTTGCATGAAGTGTCCTAAGTATTGGAGTTTCAGCTTCAGCATCAGTCCTTCCAATGAAAACCCAGGACTGATCTCCTTTAGGATGGACTAATTGGCTCTCCTTGCAGTCCAAATGACTCTCAAGAGTCTTCTCCAACACCACAGTTCAAAAGCATCAATTCTTTAGCGCTCAGCTTTCTTCACAGTCCAACACTCACATCCATACAGAACTACTGGAAAAACCATAGCCTTGACTAGACGGACCTTTGTTGACAAAGGAATATCTCTGCTTTTCAATATGCTATCTAGTTTGGTCATAACTTTCCTTTCAAGGAGTAAGCGTCTTTTAATTTCATGGCTGCAATCACCATCTGCAGTGATTTTGGAGCTCCAAAAAGTCTGACACTGTTTCCACTGTTTCCCCATCTATTTTCCATAAAGTGATGGGACCAGATTCCATGATCTTAGTTTTCTGAATATTGAGATTTAAGCCAAATTTTTCACTCTCCTCTTTCATGTTTCTCAAAAGGCTTTTTAGTTCCTCTTCACTTTCTGCCATAAGGGTGGTGTCATCTGCATATCTAAGGTTATTGATATTTCTCCTGGCAATCTTGATTCCAACTTGTGCTTCTTCCAGCCCAGCATTTCTCATGATGTACTCTGCATATAACTTAAATAAGCAGGGTGACAATATACAGCCTTGGTGTACTGCTTTTCCTATTGGAACCAGTCTGTTGTTCCATGTCCAGTTCTAACTGTTGTTTTCTGACCTGCATATAGGTTTCTCTAGAAATAGGTCAGGTGGTCTCATATTCCCATCTCTTTCAGAATTTTCCACAGTTCATTTTGATCCACACTGTCAAAGGCTTTGGCATAGACAATAAAGAAGAAATAAATGTTTTTCTGGAACTCTCTTGCTTTCTCGATGATCCAGCAGATGTTGGCAATTTGATCTCTGGTTCCGCTGCCTTTTCTAAAACCAGCTTGAACATCTGGAAGTTCACTGTTCACGTACTGCTGAAGCCTAGCTTGAAGAATTTTGAGCCTTACTTTACTAGCGTGTGAGATGAGTGCAATTGTGCATTAGTTTGAGCATTCTTTGGCATTGCCTTTCTTTGGGATTGGAATGAAAACCGACCTTTTCCAGTCCTGTGGCCACTGCTGAGTTTTCCAAATTTGCTGGCATATTGAGTGCAGCACTTTCACAGCATCATATTTCAGGATTTGAAATAGCTCAACTGGAATTTTATCAGCTCCACTAGCTTTGTTCGTAGCGATGCTTTCTAAGGCCCACTTGACTTCACATTTCAGGATGTCTGGCTCTAGGTAAGTGATCACACCACCATGATTATCTGGGTTATGAAGCTCTTTTTTGTACAGTCCTTCTGTGTATTCTTGTCACCTCTTCTTAATATCTTCTGCTTCTGTTAGATTTATACTGTTTCTGTCATTTATTGATCCCATCTTTGCATGAAATGTTCCCTTTGTATCTCTAATTTTCTTAAAGAGATCTCTAGTCTTTCCCATTTTGTTTCTTTCCTCTGTTTCTTTGCATTGATTGCTCAGGAAGGCTTTCTTATCTCTCCTTGCTAGTCTTTGGAACCCTGCATTCAGAGGCTTATATCTTTCCTTTTCTCCTTTGCTTCTCACTTCTCTTCTTTTCACAGCTATTTGTAAGGCCTCCTCAGACAGCCATTTTGTTTGTTGTTTGTTTTTTTTGTGTGTGTGTTTCTTTTCCATGGGGATGGTCTTGATCCCTGTATCCTGGACAATGTCACGAACCTCCGCCCATAGTTCATCAGGCACTCTGTCTATAAGATCTAGTCCCTTAAATCTATTTCTCACTTCCACTGTATAATCATAAGGCACTTGATTTAGGTCATACATGAATGTTTTAGTTGTTTTCCCCACTTTCATCAATTTAAATCTGAATTTGGCAATAAGGAGTTCATGATCTGAGCCACAGTCATCACCCGGTCTTGTTTTTGCTGGCTGTATTGAGGTTCTCCATCTTTTGCTGCAAAGAATATAATCATTTGATTTCAGTGTTGACAGTCTGGTGATGTCCATGTGTACAGTCTTCTCTTGTGTTGTTGGAAGAGGGTGTTTGCTATGACCAGTGTGTTCTCTTGGCAAAACTCTATTAGCCTTTGCCCTGCTTCATTCTGTACTCCAAGGCCAAATTTGCCTGTTACTCCAGGTATTTCTTGACTTCCTACTTTTGCATTCCATTCCCCTATAATGAAAAGGACATCTTTTTTGTGTGTTAGTTCTAAAAGGTCTTGTAGGTCTTCATAGAACCATTCAACTTCAGCTTCTTCAGCATTACTGGTTGGGGCATAGACTTGGATTACTGTGATATCGAATGCATTGCCTTGGAAATGAATAGAAATCGTTCTGTCTTTTTTGAGATTGCATCCAAGTACTTCATTTGAGACTCTTTTGTTGACCATGATGGCTATTCCATTTCATCTAAGGGACTCCTGCCCACAGTAGTAGATATAATGGTCATCTGAGTTAAATTCACCCCTTCCAGTCCATTTTAGTTCACTGATTCCTAGAATGTCAAAATTCATTCTTGCCATCTCCTGTTTGACCACTTCCAATTACCCTTGATTAATGGACCAAACATTCCAGGTTCCTATGCAACAGGATCTTGCTTCTATCACCATTCACATCCATAACTGGTTATTGTTTTTGCTTTGGTTCCATCCTTTCATTCTTTCTGGAGTTATTTATCCAGTGATCTCCAGTAGCATATTAGGCACCTACCGACCTGGGGAGTTCCCCTTTCAGTATTCTATCATTTTGCCTTTTCATACTGTTCATGGGGTTCTCAAGGAAAGGATACTGAAGTGGTTTTCCATTCCCTTCTCCAGTGGACCACATTCTGTCAGACCTCTCCACCATGACCATCCCGTCTTGCGTGGCTCCACATGGCATGGCTTAGTTTCATTGAGTTAGACAAGGCTCTGGTCCAAGTGTGATTAGATTGACTAGTTTTCTGTGATTATGGTTTCAGTGTGTCTGCCCTCTGATGCCCTCTTGCAATACTTACCATCTTACTTGGGTTTCCCTTACCTTGGACGTGGGGTATCTCTTCATGGCTGCTCCAGCAAAGCGCAGCCACTGCTCCTTATCTTGGACGAGGGGTATCTCCTCACAACCACCCCTGCTGACCTTGAACATGGAGTAAAAGTCTACAAGCAGTAAATACTGCAGAGGGTGTGAAGAAAAGGGAACTCTCTTACACTGTTGGTGGGAATTCAAACTAGTATAGCCACTATAGAGAACAGTGTGGAGGTTCCTTAAAAAACTGGAAATAGAACTGGCATACGACCCAGCAATCCAACTTCTGGGCATATACACCAAGGAAACCAGAATTGAAAGAGACATGTGTACCCCAATCTTCATCACAGCAATGTTTATAATAGCCAGGACATGGAAGTAACCTAGATGTCCATCAGCAGATGAATGAAGAAGAAAGCTGTGGTACATATACACAATGGAGTATTACTCAGCCATTAAAAAGAATACATTTGAATCATTTCTAATGAGGTGGATTAAACTGAAGCCTATTTTACAGAGTGAAGTAAGCCAGAAAGAAAAACACCAATACAGTATAATAATGCATATATATGGAATTTAGAAAGATGTTAATGATAACCCTGTATGTGAGACAGCAAAAGAGACACAGATGTATAGAACAGTCTTTTGGACTCTGTGGGAGAGGGCGAGGGTGGGATGATTCGGAAGAATGGCATTGAAACATGTATATTATAATATGTGAAACAGATCGCCAGTCCAGGCTTGATGCATGATATAGGGTGGTCAGGGCTAGTGTGTTGGGATGACCCAGAGGGATTGGATGGGGAGGGAGGTAAGAGGGGGTTCAGAATGAGGAAGTCATGTACACCCGTGGTGGATTCATGTCAATATATGGCAAAACCAATACAATATTGTAAAGTAATTAGCCTCCAAATAAATAAAGAAAGAAAGAAAGAAAAAAAATAAAACAGATTTGAGGCACTTTAAGAGATACAGGTATTCAAACTAGCTTTTAAAATACACATCTTTTATTTTATTTTTTAATTTAAATTTATTTAAATTGGAGGCTAAAACACACCTTTTGAATTAAAGATTCAAACAAGACATGAAAAAATGTAACAAGATTAGTTTCAAGGAAAAAGAAAAATTTAAACTCAAATTCAGCAAAATATTAAATAATCACGTCTTTTCAAGGGTCTATACTATAACTGAATCTGTACACCTGAAACTAATATATTGTTAATTATACTTCAACTAAAAATTAAAAATAGATCCTATACTAGCATTCATTATTTATTCTTTACTAAATACCTTGCTAGTTGAGAAAACATAGATAAAATACTGAACTTAACCTATGAAAACTACATAAAATTCAGGCTGACTCACTGAATAAATATTTATTCTATGCCTAAAAAAAATAATGCAATGAACATCATTATATCTAAATCCTTACAATCATATGTAAATAGAACTGTTCGAAAAATTTATATATTGTGGGATCAAAGGAAATGTGTATTTTTTAATGTAATCACTTTTTATTAAAATTAAATAGAGTTCTTTGTAATTCCAATTCCAAAAATACCTTTTAGAATTAGAGATATTTCATATGTATAATGTGTACACGGACATAAACAAGCTAGAGATCTCATGTCTTTATTAAAAGCTTAGATATGAACTAGGCATTACAATATTAATATAAACTTACTAGCTGAGACACAGTTGGAATACCTTAAAGTTGCTTTCTCACATGATTAAGGCTTATTATCTATAAAGTTTGGCTGTAGGAAACTTTTTTTTTTAATTGGAGGCTAATTACTTTACAATATTGTATTGGTTTTGCCATATATCAACATGAATCTGCCACGGGTGTACACGTGTTCCCCATCCTGAACACCCCTCCCACCTCCTTCCCTATACCGTACCTCTGGGTCATCCCAGTGCACCAGCCCCAAGCATCCTGTATCCTGCATCAAACCTGGACTGTTGATCCGTTTCTTATATGATATTATACATGTTTCAATGCCATTCTCCCAAATCATTCCACCCTCTCCCTCTCCCACAGAGTCCAAAAGACTATTATATACATCTGTGTCTCTTTTGCTCTCTCACATACAGGGTTATTTTTTACCATCTTTCTAAATTCCATATATATGCATTAGTATACTGTATTGATGTTTTTCTTTCTGGCTTACTTCATTCTGTATAATAGGCTCCAATTTCATCTACCTCATTAGAATTGATTCCAAACTATTCTTTTTAATGCCTGAGTAATACTCCACTGTGTATATGTACCACAACTTTCTTAACATTCATCTGCTGATGGACATCTAGGTTGCTTCCATGTCCTGGCTGTTATAAACAGTGCTGCGATGAACATTGGGGTACATGTGTCTCTTTCAATTCTGGTTTCCTCGGAGTGTATGCCCAGCAGTGGGATCGATGGGTCATATGCTATGCTATGCTAAGTCACTTCAGTCGTGTCTGACTCTATGTGACCCCATAGATGGCAGCCCACCAGGCTCCCCCGTCCCTGGGATTCTCCAGGCAAGAACACTGGAGTAGGTTGCCATTTTCTTCTCCAATGCATGAAAGTGAAAAGTGAAAGTGAAGTTGCTCAGTCGTGTTGGACTCCCAGTAACCCCATGGACTGGAGCCCACCAGGCTCCTCCGTCCATGGGATTTTCCAGGCAAGAGTACTGGAGTGGGATGCCATTGCCTTCTCCGTCGCTGAGTCATAAGGCAGTTCTATTTCTAGTTTGTTTTTTTTTTTTTTTTTTTAAGGACTCTCAACACTGTTCTCCATAGTGGCTATACTAGTTTGCATTCCCAACTATGTAAGAGGATTCCTTTTTCTCCACACCCTCTCCAGCATTTATTGCTTGTACACTTTTCGATTGCAGCAATTCTGACTGGCGTGAAATGGTACCTCATTGTGGTTTTGATTTGTATTTCTCTGATAATGAGTGATGTTGAGCATCTTTTCATGTGTTTGTTAGCCATCTGTATGTCTTCTTTGGAGAAATGTCTATTTAGTTCTTTGGCCTATTTTTTGATTGAGTCGTTTATTTTTCTGGAATTGAGCTGCAGGAGATGCTTGTATATTCTCGAGATTAGTTGTTTGTCAGTTGCTTAATTTGCTATTATTTTTTCCCATTCTGAAGGCTGTCTTTTCACCTTGCTTATAATTTCCTTTTTTGCGCAGAAGCTTTTAATTTTAATTAGGCCCCATTTCTTTATTTTTGCTTTTATTTCCTATATTCTGGGAGGTGGTCATAGAGGATCCTGCTGTGATTTACATCGGAGAGTGTTTTGCCTATGTTCTCCTCTAGGAGTTTTATAGTTTCTGGTCTTACTTTTAGATCATTAATCAATTTTGAGTTTATTTTTGTGTATGGTGTTAGAAAGTGTTCCAGTTTCATTCTTTTACAAGTGGTTGACCAGTTTTCCCAGGACCACTTGTTAAAGAGATTGTCTTTTCTCCATTATATATTCTTGCCTCCTTTGTCAAAGATATAGTGTTCATAGGTTCATAGGTTTATCTCTGGGCTTTCTATTTTGTTCCATTGATCTATATTTCTTTCTTTGTGCCAGTACCATACTGTCTTGATGACTGTGGCTTTGTTGTAGACCCTGAAGTCAGGCAGATTGTTTCCTCCAGTTTCATTCTTCTTTCTCAAATTGCTTTGGCTATTCGAGGTTTCTGTATTTCCATACAAATTGTGAAATTATTTGTTCTAGTTCTGTGAAAAATACTGTTGGTAGCTTGATAGGGATTGCATTGAATCTATAGATTGCTTTAGGTAGTATACTCATACTATATTGATTCTTCTGATCCATGAACATGGTATATTTCTCCATGTATTAGTGTCTTCTTTGATTTCTTTCACCAGTGTTTTATAATTTTCTATATATAGGTCTTTAGTTTCCTTAGGTAGATATATTCCTAAGTATTTTATTCTTTTTGTTGCAATGGTGAATGGAATTGTTTCCTTAAATTCCCTTTCTATTTTCTCATTATTAGTGTATAGGAATGCAAGTGATTTCTGCTCCTTAATTTTATATCCTGCAAATTTACTACATTCATTGTTTGGCTCTAGTAATTTTCTCGTGGAGTCTTTAGGGTTTTCTATGTAGAGGATCATGTCATCTGCAAACAGTGAGAGTTTTACTTCTTCTTTTCCAAATTGCATTCCCTTTATTTCTTTTTCTGCTCTCACTGCTGTGGCCAAAACTTCCAAAACTATGTTGAATAGTCGTTGTGAAAGTGGGCACCCTTGTCTTGTTCCTGAATTTAGGAGAAATACTTTCAATTCTTCACCATTGAGGATAATGTTTGCTCTGGGTTTGTCATATATAGCTTTTATTATGTTGAGGTTTGTTCCTTCTATTCCTGCTTTCTGGAGAGTTTTTTTTTTTTTTTTATCATAAATGGATGTTGAATTTTGTCAAAGGCTTTCTCTGCATCTATTGAGATAATCATATGGCTTTTATTTTTCAATTTGTTAATGTGGTGTATTACATTGATTGATTTGTGGATATTAAAGAATCCTTGCATCCCTGTGATAAAGCCCACTTGGTCATGGTGTATGATCTTTTTAATGTATTGTTGGATTCGGATTGCTAGAATTTTGTTAAGGAGTTTTGCCTCTATGTTCATCAGTGATATTGGCCTGTAGTTTTCTTTTTTTGTGGCATCTTTGTCAGGTTTTGGTATTAGGGTGATGGTGGCCTCATAGAATGAGTTTGGAAGTTTGCCTTCCTCTGCAATTTTCTGGAAGAGTTTGAGTAGGATAGGTGTTAGCTCTTCTCTAAATTTTTGGTAGAATTCAGCTCTGAAGCCATCTGGACCTGGGGTTTTGTTTTCTGGAAGATTTCTGATTACAGTTTCAATTTCCATGCTTGTGATGGGTCTGTTAAGTTTTCTATTTCTTCCTGGTTCAGTTTTGGAAAGTTGTACTTTTCTAATAATTTGTCCACTTCTTCCACGTTGTCCATTTTATTGTAGTCTCTTATGATCCTTTGTATGTCTGTGTTGTCTGTTGTGATCTCTCCATTTTCATTTCTAATTTTATTGTTTTTATTTTTCTCCCTTTGTTTCTTGATGAGTCTGGCTAATGCTTTGTTAATTTTATTTATCCTTTCAAGGAACCAGCTTTTGGCTTTGTTGATATTTGCTATGGTCTTTTTTGTTTCCTTTGCATTTATTTCTGCCCTAATTTTTAAGATTTCTATTCTTCTACTAACCCTGGGGTTCTTCATTTCTTCCTTTTCTAGTTGCTTTAGGTGTATAGTTAGGTTATTTATTTGACTTTTTTCTTGTTTCTTGAAGTATACCTGTATTGCTATGAGCTTTCCCCTTAGCACTGTTTTACAGTGTCCCGCAGGTTTTGGGTTGTTGTATTTTCATTTTCATTCATTTCTATGCATATTGATTTCTCTTTTGGTTCCTTCTTTGATTTGTTGTGGAGAAGGCACTGGCACCCCACTCCAGTACTCTTGCCTGGAAAATCCCATGGACGGCGGACCCTGGTGGGCTGCAGTCTATGGGGTCGCTAATAATCGGACACGACTGAAGCAACTTAGCAGCAGCAGCAGCAGTGATTTGTTGGTTATTCAGCTGGGTGTTGTTCAGCCTCCATATGTTGTAATTTTTAATAGTTTTTGTTCTTTAATTGAGATCTAATCTTACGACATTGTGGTTAGCAAAGATGCTTGGAATGATTTCAATTTTTTTGAGTTTACCAAGGCTAGATTTATGGCCCAAGATGTGATCTATCCTGGAGAATGTTCAGTGTGTGCTTGAGAAAAAGGTGAAATTCATTGTTTTGAGGTGAAATGTCCTATAGATACCGATTAGGTCTAACTGGTCTATTGTATCATTTAAAGTTTGTGTTTCCTTGTTAATTTTTTGTTTAGTCAATCTGTGAATAGGTGTGAGTGGGGTATTAAAGTCTCCCACTATTATTGTGTTATTGTTAATTTCCCCTCTCATACTTGTTAGCATTTGTCTTACATATTGTGGTGCTCCTAAGTTGGGTGCATATATATTTATAATTGTTATATCTTCTTCTTGGATTGATCCTTTGAGCATTATGTAGTGTCCTTCTTTGTCTCTTTTCACAGCCTTTGTTTTAAAGTCTATTTTATCTGATATGAGTATTGTTACTCCTGCTTTCCTTTGGTCTCTATTTGCATGGAAAATCTTTTTCCAGCCCTTCACTTTCAGTCTGTATGTGTCCCTTATTATGAGGTGGGTGTCTTGTAGACAACATATATAGCAGTCTTGTTTTTCCATCCATTCAGCCAGTCTTTGTCTTTTGGTTGTGGCATTCAACCCATTTACATTTAAGGTAATTATTGATAAGTATAATCCCGTTGCCATTTACTTTATTGTTTTGGGTTCGAGTTTATACACCGTTTTTGTGTTTCTTGTCTAGAGAATAACCTTTAGCATTTGTTGGAGAGCTGGTTTGGTGGTGCTGAATTCTCTCAGCTTTTGCTTGTCTGTAAAGCTTTTGATTTCTCCTTCATATTTGAACATGATCCTTGCTGGGTACAGTAATCTGGGCTGTAGGTTATTTTATTTCATCACTTTAAGTATTTTATGCCATTCCCTTCTGGCCTGAAGAGTTTCTATTGAAAGATCAGCTGTTATCCTTATGGAAATCCCCTTGTGTGTTATTTGTTGTTTTTCCCTTGCTGCTTTTAATATTTGTTCTTTGTGTTTGATCTTTGTTACTTTGATTAATATGTGTCTTGGGGTGTTTCACCTTGGGTTTATCCTTTTTGGGACTCTCTGGGTTTCTTGGACTGGGGTGATAATTTCCTTCCCCATTTTAGGGACGTTTTCAACTATTATCTCCTCAAGTATTTTCTCATGGTCTTTCTTTTTGTCTTCTTCTGGGACTCCTATGATTCGAATGTTGGGGCATTTAATATTGTCCTGGAGGTCTCTGAGATTGTCTTCATTTCTATTAAGTCGTTTTTCTTTTTTCCTCTCTTATTCATTTATTTCTACCATTCTATCTTCTACTTCACTAATCCTATCTTCTGCCTCTATTATTCTACTATTTGTTGCCTCCAGAGTATTTTTTACCTCATTTATTGCATTATTCATTATATATTGACTCTTTTTTATTTCTTCTAGGTCCTTGTTAAACCTTTCTTACATCTTCTCAATCCTCCAGGCTATTTATCTGTGATTCCATTTTGATTTCAAGATTTTGGCTCATTTTCACTATCATTATTCGGAATTCTTTTTTTTTTTTTTTAACATGCATTCATGTATTTATGGAAGAACATGAAATTTCCATTGCTTTTAACCTGCAAAATACAGAACCCACAGTTGCTATAATGTTTACTTCAGTATTCTTGCCTTGAGAACCCCATGAACAGTATGAAAAGGCAAAAGGACACTGAAAGATGAACTCCCCGGGTCAGTTTAGTTCAGTTCAGTTCAGTCACTCAGTCATGTCAGACTCTTTGCAACCCCATGAACCGCAGCCCACCAGGCCTCCCTGTCCATCACCAAATTCTTTATCAGGTAGATTCCCTATCTCTTCCTCTTCTGTTTGGCTTGGTGGGCATTCTGTTCCTTTACCTGCTGGGTATTCCTCTGTCGATTCATCTTGTTTATATTGCTGAGTTTGGGGTGGCCTATCTGTATTCTGGCAGTTTGTGGAGTTCTCTTTATTGTGGAGTTTCCTTGCTATGGGTGGGGTTGTATGGGTGGCTTGTCAAGGTTTTTTGGTTAGGGAAGCTTGTGTCAGTGTTCTGGTGGATGGAGCTGGATTTCTTCTCTCTGGAGTTCAATCAAGTGTCCAGTAATGGGTTGTCAATGGTTTGGGAGTAACTTTTGGCAGCCTGTATATTGAAGCTCAGGGCTGTGTTCCTGTGTTGCTGGAGAATTTGCATGGTATGTCTTGCTCTGGAACTTGGCCCTTGGGTGGTGTTTGGTTTCAGTGTAGGTATGGAGGCATCTGATGAGCTCCTGTTGATTAATATTCCCTGGAGTCAGGAGTTCTCTGGTGTTCTCAGGATTTGGACTTAAGCCTCCTGCTTCTGGTTTTCAGACTTATTTTTACAGTAGTCGCAAGACTTCTCCTTCTATACAGCACTGTTGATAAAACATCTAGGTTAAAGATGAAAATTTTCTCTACAGTAAGGGACACCCAGAGAGGTTCACAGAGTTACATGGACAAGAGAAGAGGAAGGAGGGAGTTAGAGGTGACCTGAATGAGATGAGGTGGAATCAAAAGAGGAGAGAGCAAGCTAACCAGAAATCACTTCCTTATGTGTGCTCCACAGTCTGGACCACTCAGAGATGTCCACGGAGTTATACAGAGAAGAGAATAGCGAGGAAGAAGACAGAAGTGGGCAGGAGGATAAAAGGGGGGAATCAAAAGATTAGAGACAGATCCAGCCAGTAATCAAGTCCCTGAGTGATCTCCACCGTCTGGAACACACAGAGATTCACAGAGTTAGGTAGAGAAGAGAAGGGGGAGGGAGGAGACAGAGGCGACCTTGTGGAGAAAAAGGAGAGTCCAAAGAGGGAGAGAGCAGTCAAGCCAGTAATCTCATTCCCAAGTAAAAATGGGTACTGAAGATTGGGTTCTTAAAGGTACAAAATTGATATCAAATACCAAAAAGAAAATATTAAAAATCTAGAGGAGAGGTTGGATTTTCAAAACTACAATATTAAAGAAAAGAAAAAATAACAAAAAAAAAAAAACACAAAAAAACACCAAAGTCATTATATATATATATATATATATATATATATATATATATATGAAGTTTGCTTTAAAAAAATAGGGTCTTTTTGTTGCAATGTAATAGTAGGTTATAAAAATGAAAATTAAAGGAGTAATAGAGGACTTAAAATTAAAAAAAAAAGAAAACGAAAATTAAAACGAATGATCATAAATATAGTAAAAAAAAAAAAAAAAAAATATATCTAGGACTTTCTCTGGTGGTGTTGTGGGCAGTGTGGGGTCAGTTCATTTTTGGATAGTTCCTTGGTCCGGCTTATATTTCTCAAGATCTATAGGTCCATTCCTATGTAGTCCGTACTAACTACAGGGTTTTAATCTATTGCACCTGTCACTTCCAAGGCAGTTCCCTCTGTTTTAGCTTCTTCTGTTTGCTGGCCTCTTCAGTGTCTGATTTCTGCCCTAACACAAGGGGGGCAGTGGTGAACACTTTATTTTAGGCTCACTTGTCCAGTCGCGCTGTGGGGAGGAAGGAACGCTGCAAACATAACACTGGTGTGTGCTCGCAGTGTCTCAGCCACACTGGGCCTGCCCCCACTCACGGCGGGTGTGCCCTCCCTGCCCACACTACTCAGGCTCTAGATTGCTCCACTGGGAACCATCGGAGGCCAGCCCTGGGCTGCCTGCACCTCCCAGGTCTAAGCCGCTCAGGTCCAGGCACTCGGGTAGTCCTCAGAGGCACAGACTCCGTTGGGCCTGCGTTTTGTGCCCTTTCCAGGTCTGAGCAGCTCAGGTGATGAGATGTTTGGTGAGTGCAGTCGCTGAGACTTATTGCCTCCCCCATCCCTGCTGCTCGGTTTTCTGGGTGTACAACTGGTGCACCTTCTCAGGTGGATGTTGACCATCCAGAACCCAAGAAGTCTCAGTTAGCAAAGAAACCTGTTGCAGTTTGGTAGATAATGTCTCTCTGGGGCTATGATTGCCCCCTTAGGGCTCTGGCTGCCTCTCACCAGAGGGGGATGGTCTGCAGCCAGCTATCTCTGTTCAGTCCTTTGTTTTGTGAGTGGGCCTGGTGGTGTCTTAGGTTAGGGCTTTTTGCGTGGTAGCTATCCCACAGTCTTGTTTGCTAGCCCAAGTTAGTTCCCTCAGATTGCCCTTGGGGCATTCAGGCTCGGTCCTTACTCTAAGCACTGCAGCCCGTGCCTCCCTGCCCAGGCCATGCTTGCTAGTGGTGGGTGAAGGTGTCTGCACTGCTTCTCTGCTGGGGGAGTTACCACTGGGCTTGTAATCTGTGGGTTTTAATTATTTATTTATTTTTCCTCCCTGTTATGTTGCCCTCTGTGCTTCCAAGGCTCACCACAGACTCGACAGTGAGAGTGTTTCCTGGTGTTTGGAAACCTCTCTTTTTAAGACTCCCTTCCCGGGATGGAACTCCATCCCTACCTCTTTTGTCTCTTTTTTTGTCTTTATATTTTTTCCTACCTCCTTTTGATGACAATGGGCTGCTTTTCTGGGTGCCTGATGTCCTCTGCCAGCATTCAGAAGTTGTTTTGTGGAATTTACTTAGCGTTTAAATGTTCTTTTGATGAATTTGTGGGGGAGAAAGTGGTCTCCCCATCCTATTCCTCTGCCATCTTCCATGGGAACCTTTTAAGCAGTTTATTTAAAACTCAGAAATGTGTATTTTAGTTTTGAATATTGTCAAATTGCCCTCCAAACAGTCTGCAATTTACATCTTTGCTAACAACATACAGAAGTACCTGATTCTATCTCCTTCCCAACACTTAACTTTGCCTTTTGATAGGTGAAAAATAGCATTTGTGATTTTAATTATTGTATTTATTTTTTAAAAAAGATTTTGATGATTTAATTTGCATTTTATTAATTATATGTGAGATTAAAAATATTTTCATACATTAAAAAAAAAAAAAAAAAAGAAAAGCAAGTCAGAAAAAAAAAAAAAACTTCCTTGGGTCCAGATGGCATTATTGAACAACTAAATCAACACCAGCAATGATATACTTCTACACTTGCTTTTATGTTAAAAAGTAAGCCATTATTTGCTTGAGCCTCAATTGTTTGTATGTAACTCGCATTTGATTATAACATTGACGCTAATGGCAGTTGCCACTGAGTGGCCAAAAGTTCTAGTTTGTGGAGCATGTGATATACCACCCACCCACCCACTCCTCATCCTTTACAGGACATTCAAAGTATCTTGGGAGAAAATGATGGTCTGGGGTTCTTGCAGGGTAGCTACGGCTATTCATTATGCATTTTCTAAGGAAGTTTGGAAAGGCGTTATGTTAACCTGTGCTATTTGAAAATATGAACAGGTCTATATAATTAAGTAAGGTAAGTATGGACTATGTTGGCAAACAATAAAAGTATCAGCAATTAAATAGCATTTCTTTGAAATGTGGCCCTCAAAATACTCTCTAAATTCTTTCACAAATAAAAATACTTATGATTTACCATGGGCTTCCCTGGAGGCTCAGACAATAAAGAATCTGCCTGCAATGCAGGAGACCCAGGTTAGATCCCTTGGTTGGGAAGATCCCCTGGGAAAGGGAATGGCCTACCGCTCCAGTATTCTTGTTGGATAATTCCATTGACAGAGGAGCCTGCTAGGCTACAGTTCATGTGGTCTCAAAGAGTCAGACACAACTGACTGACTAACATTTTCACTCACTTTCACACGATTTGCCTAATGTTTCCATTTTCACATCACAGAGATAATTTATTGTTTCAGGAATGTGTTAATTACATACTATACAGATTTGCATTTACAATTCAACCAATGCGCCAACAATCTTACCCAGTCAGCTTTGAAAATGTAGCTTGTAACATACCTCAGAAACTGAGGAGTACTGCTGATTTGGAATCATTATTCCCAACTATTGGTTATAGGAGCAGGAGAATAGATTTAATGCATTCTGAAACATGCCACTACCAATGGGAAAAAAATTCTGCTTCTCTAAATTTTTATTTAGTCTAGCTTGAAATAGTCTAAAATTAGCAGATTAATATTTCATTGCAAAACACAATTCAGATTTGTTTTCAAAGTATCTTTCATTAAAAAATAATTTTTGAGTGATAGTTTTCAAAGGTGTAAAAGACTGGATATCCTATGGTTTTAATCCATTCTATAACACAAAAAGTTTCAAAAATCTAAAAGATAAGATAAAAAGAAATATTTGAGAGAAATTTAAAATGACAAATAAAAAGACAGTTCTAGAGTTCCTAAGGTATAAATGTCATCACTATCATCATTCTATTTATATATGGAGCTTAGGCAAATTCAGTTTTAACAGAATACTATATGAACAAACACATTACAAAAATCTATTGTTTGTATAGAAATCTCCATACACTTTGACATGTATCTCTTTCTGAAATGATAGAAAGTATCTTTTTCTGAAATGACATTCAAACAAAACAGATCAACAATGGAAGATACCTAGTGTATAAGAAGTGAGACTTTTCACTGATAGAGCCAGTTTTCATTTAATAATCTTAAACTTCTAGTTTTACTTTTCTCCTCTGCCATTGTCTGATGCATCTTTATTTAGTATTTCTCTTAGTTGTTTATGATATTTCTATTTTCTTTATATTTCCTCCCAGACCAAAGAATAAGTGGTTTTGATTTTAAAAACAATCAGTATATAACAGAAAAGGGATATTTGTAGACTACATGAAATGTTTCCAAATAATTGAGTTTTTTTCTCCAAGAGGTACAGTATGAAATAAACACATAAAGGGGCAGACTATGTTTAATCTTGGTTATAAAGTGGTAATGGTATTACCATATCTAAGGAAAGGATTTGCCAATCAAAGAGGATTGGTGTGAAATGGCACCTCATTGTGGTTTTGATTTGTATTTCTCTGATAATGAGTGATGTTGAGCAGTTTTTCATGTGTTTGTTAGCCATCTGTGTGTCTTCTTTGGAGAAATGTCTGTTTAGTTCTTTGGCCCATTTTTTGATTGGGTCGTTTATTTTTCTGGAATTGAGCTTCAGGAGTTGCTTGTATATTTTTGAGATTAGTTGTTTGTCAGTTGCTTAATTTGCTATTATTTTATCCCATTCTGAAGGCTGTCTTTTCACCTTGCTTATAGTTTCCTTTGTTGTGCAGAAGCTTTTAATTTTAATTAGGTCCCATTTGTTTATTTTTGCTTTTATTCCAATATTCTGGGAATAGGAATGGCTGCTATCCAAAAGTTTACAAGCAATAAATGCTGGAGAGGGTGTGGAGAAAAGGGAACCCTCTTACACTGCTGGTGGGAATGCAAACTAGTACAGCCACTCTGGAGAACAGTGTGGAGATTCCTTAAAAAACTAGAAATAGAACTGCTTTATGACCCAGCAATCCCACTACTCGGCATACACACCAAGGAAACCAGAATTGAAAGAGACACATGTACCCCAACGTTCATCATGACACTGTTTATAATAGCCAGAACATGGAAGCAACCTAGATGTCCATCCGCAGATGAATGGACAAGAAAGCTGTGATACATATACACAATGGAGTATTACTCAGCCATTAAAAAGAATACATTTTAATCAGTTCTAATGAGGTGGATGAAACTGGAGCCTATTATACAGACTGAAGTAAGCCAGAAAGAAAAACACCAATACAGTATACTAATGCAGATGGTTACTGCAGCCATGAAATTAAAAGACTCTTATTCCTTGGAAGGAATGTTATGACCAACCTAGATAACATATTAAAAAGCAGAGACATTACTTTGCCAACAAAGGTCCATCTAGTCAAGGCTATGGTTTTTCCAGTAGTCATGTATGGATGTGAGAGTTGGACTGTGAAAAAAGCTGAGCACCGAAGAATTGATGCTTTTGAACTGTAGTGTTGGAGAAGACTCTTGAGAGTCCCTTGGACTGTAAGGAGATCTAACCTGTCCATTCTAAAGGAGATCAATCCTGGGATTTCTTTGGAAGGAATGATGCTAAAGCTGAAACTCCAGTACTTTGGCCATCTCATGAGAAGAGTCGACTCATTGGAAAAGACTCTGATGCTGGGAGGGATTGAGGGCAGTAGGAGAAGGGGATGACAGAGGATGAGATGGCTGGATGGCATCACCAACTTAATGGACGTGAGTTTGAGTGAACTCCAGGAGTTGGTGATGGACAGGGAGGCCTGGCATGCTGCAATTCATGGGATCGCAAAGAGTCGGACAAGACTGAGCGACTGAACTGAACTGAACTGAACACATTTATATGGAATTTAGAAAGATGGTAATGACAACCCTGTATGTGAGACAGCAAAAGAGACACAGATGTATAGAACAGTCTTTTGGACTCTTTGGGAGAGGGAGAGGGTGGGATGATTTGGGAGAATGGCATTGAAACATGCATGACATCATATATGAAACGAATTGCCAGTCCAAGTTCGATTCATGATACTGGTTGCTTGTGGCTGGTGCACTGGGACAACCCAGAGGGATGGTACGGGGAGGGAGGAGGAAGGGGGCTTTGGGATGGGGAACAAGTATATACCTGTGGCAGATTCATGTTGATGTATGGCAAAACCAATACAATATTGTAAAGTAATTAACCTCCAATTAAAATAAATAAATTTATATTTAACAAAAGAAAAATAAAAAAGAAAACAAAGAGGATTGGTCTACAATAGAAGTTTAAATTATTCAGAATTCAGTCAAATTTTAAAATTTTTGTTGAGTACCTAGAAAGTGATTTATGTGCAAAATCTGTTTCAGTGGAGCTTATATTTTAATAGGGAGTGAAAGAAAGGTAAAAGGGAGAGAGAATATCAATGCAGTGGGTTAAATGTTACAACCAATATAAACCCACAGCACTGGGGGAGTAACAGAGGAAAAGCACTTAATCCAGCCAAGCACATGGCAGGAGAGGAGTCTTGAAGAATATGGCAGCTGAGACACATGTACTGGATCTTAAAGGAAGAGTTAGAATAATTCAGATGATTGAACAAAAAGGGTGGGAATAGGAGCAGATGGAAGGCTTCTTGGTAGAAGGTTCAGAAATAGCATGATGTGGGCATAGAAGTACACTTGGTTCAGTGCTACTGGAGCAACAGGAGGGAGAATGGAGATAATCAGAGGCCAGATCATCAAGGCCATGGAAGCCAGCTTGGACTTTGTCCTTTGCCAATTTCTTATACTGGGGTTTTCCAAGTTGTGTTAACAAGTATGCCAAGGCATGGGACAAAGCTTATGAGGCATCAATTTTAACTTGATGGTATGTAATTTGAAACAATATTTCTACATTAAAGGAAACATATATTATCATTTAGAATTCAAAATTGCCAGTGAATAAGTTTAGGATAAAATATAAGACTTTAAAGAAAAAAAAAAAGACTTTAAAGAATTTTCAAATCTGTAGTCCTTGTCACCACCACCCTCCACCCTTCCTTGCTTTTAGAGTTCTTGTGAGAGGTCATCTTTCTTGAATGACACTTCAGAAAGAAAAGTTTTAGAACCACAGTTCTAAATTATGGGCAGCCATTGAAGGATTTTAAGCAGAAGAATGATAAGGTGAGGTTTGGTTTTAGATTACCATAGCAATTGTGTGAAGGATGGAAGGGAGGGTGGAGCATGGCAGGACAATAGCTTAGGAAGCTATTACAACAGTGCTGATAAAAGGTTAGGGGCTTCCTAGCTAGTGGTAAAGAATCCTTGTGCCAAAGCTAGAGACATAGAGATGGGGGTTTGACCCCTGGGTCAGGAAGGTGTCCTGTAGGGTTTGGCAACACACTCCAGTATTCTTGCCTGGAGAATACCATGAACAGAGGAGCCTGGTGGGTTATAGTCCATGGGATCGCAGAGTTGGACACAAATGAGTGCCTGAGTAGAGATCAGTGGTTAAACTAGGACCATGGTGGATGGAGAGAAGTGACAGAAACCAGAAAGATTTGATAGAGAAAATTGGCAAAATTTATTGACTAGATATCAGAAGTTTGGAAGAGGAGAAATCTAGAAAATGTTCCAGTTTCTGCCTTTAATATATCTGAGTAGGTAGGTTATAATGAGTAGAAGATCTGTCCTTAAGGGAGAGATGATAACTTCATGTTGGACATGGTGAGTGTGGGGTGCTTGGTGATCTAGGTCAGAACTTTGACCCAAATGGGTTAATATATATGGGAACATGGACTCCTCCGCCCTCAGCATGGCTGGGTTTTCCAGGGCAGCTAAAGTCCCCAGCTTGTCAGGTTACAAACCTCAGGCATGCACTACCATATGCATTAAGCCCAATGTGTTGTTATAATTATTTCCATTTTCTATGTTTTCACCATGCCATGAAAAATTTGGGAAGCATCAGTTGAGTTGATGATGCCCCACTGGCAAAAGAATATGTAAGTGTGAAACTCAGAAGAGCTAACAGGGATGGAGATATAGATTTCGGCATCATTCACACAAAGATACTAGTTAAAGCCAGAAAAGTAGGTAAAGTAAAGACATGCACAAGATAGAGTCCATAAATGACTGGTAAGAGAGGTCCAGTGGGGTGAATTCAGGGTATTTCTGTTGTGCAAACAATATATTAAGTAATAAAAATAATAATAACTAACATGTTTTGAGCACTTAATATGTGCCAGGCATTGTTCTAAGCATTTTGCATTTATTAATTTAATCCTAACAGCAATCCCACAAAGTAGTAAGCATTATTGTTATTCCCACTTTACAGAGGAGGAAACTGAGGTACAAAGTTAAGTAGGTCACCCAAAGCCCCCATAACTAGAAAGTAGAAGAGCCAGAGCTTGATGTTACAGACCAGTCAAATCATGCAGCTCACTCCTCTTGTTCTATATCTGTGATCCACAAACAAGCTTCTGATTATGTTTTGACTTCCCCTATAAGTTACTGGGAGAAAATGGGCTGATCAGAGAATGAATGATTATGATCCCTTTGACAATTATAACTATCATTATAAAATAATGAACAAATTCTCCAGTTTAAATGCCAGTCTTTGGTGAAGCTGGTGATTGTAAGTCAGGTCTTTGGAGACTAATCAGCTTTAGAATACAGACAAAATTGAGCATTTGGCCTTGAAAGACTGAGTGCCAAATCCTACACTATGGTAACTCTCAGAAAAAAAAATAATGCTACCTATTGAGGTCTCTGGGTAGCCAAAAGACTTCTAGTAAAGCCTGACATAATTTTCTTTTGCACTTCAAACTACAAAAGCAGGAAAATAAATAAATAAAAGGCAAAATAATGAGATATAGGTGCAACTTTCTATATGCCCAAACTGTTGAATGCAGTGATCCTGCTCACCAGGATCTACACAAAGGAGGAACCCAGGCTTCCATTCAGTAAATAGAGCAAATTGTTTGGTTCAGGTTGATACAAGAAATACTGTATTTACAACCCACTGTGTGCTCACAAAGAGCAAACCCAGTATATTTACACATGTAATTTGTATTTTCTTTTTTTTTATATCTGTTAATCAGACCTCCAATCAGATTGAAAGGCCAGGATCCTAGGTCAGAGAAAGGTAAATCACAAACAAATGAAACTTAGGGAAAAATTGCCATTGTTATTTGGAAAGTTGGATAGCTCAGAATTGTTTTCATCTGATAATGAAGAGGATAGCTTTCTTTTGGCAATGCTGCAAAAGCCTAGGTGTCTATTACACTTTAAGTAAACATACTTTCAATTAATCAGGAATTAATGCCAAAAGTACCAAATAAAAAGGTCAAAAAATTGTAAAGAAAAATAATGAAAGGTTAGATGGGATTTTTGTATCTCACGTGTAAATATTTTCTATAAGGAAGGCTATTAAACTCTCTAAACTTAGTCTCCTATAAAATTTTGATAATGGAAGTTACTTCACAGGATGAAGATTAGATGCTACGATTTGTGTATATAAATATCCAATACATAGTGCCTGACATGTCAGACAATCAATAAAAATTAAATATCATAAACTTTGATCCAGTGTTCCCACACATAATATGATTAGAATCTTACTTTGAAAAAGTTATCTGTTAACCACACACAGTGTTTACTTCTTAGAAATATTTAAAACAGTTTGCAAGATGTATTTAATCTCAGTATTTTCTTTGAAATGTTCTGTAGCCATTGCCTAGTAAATCTCACACCAACCTTGTCACATCAGTGCCTGTTGTTTGTATACAAGTTTTGGTTACTGGCACAATCCCATCTTAAAACCATTACTGTGAAATAAAAAGTTGCCTCCTCTCCCCACCCATCTCCTTTTACAATTTTCAATTTCCTTTGAATCCAGACCTGCCTTATACTGCCATCTCCTGGAAGTGTCTGGTCTTGAACAACTTTTTTATTTATTTAGTATTATAACATTTTGCTGGTCAGTGGCTTTGCTATCCGCAAAGAGTCGAACATAACTGAAATAACTTAGCATGCATGCACGGCTTGCTATCAGAGATCAATATCTACATGTTAGTTTTGATCTTCCCAATATCCCTTCTTTTAGGTAACACTCTGAGTAATCACTGGACAATAAACATGCAAGTTTCCTAGGGCAATTCATGACTTAATCCTAGGGCAGTAGGATTAACAAAGACATTGCTAAATGAAAATGTCCAATAAAGATTGAACTTTTTTTCTACAGCAATTTCAGTTAGTTATAAGACTGAATGAGACAAATGTAATTTCATATATTATCAAGTTGTAATATGCTAGAAAATTTCCTTAGAAGATCATGTGGAGAGGACAATGAAAATGGGAAACTAAATATTCATCCCATTAGGAATTGTTTTCAGATGATGATCCATAGCAGTATGGCAAAGAAGAAGAATATCAAGACTTGGAGTCAAGAGACTGCAATTCTAGGTCTTATTTTAATAGCTGTGTAACCCAATACAAGCCAATTCCTCTTTCTGAACTCAGCTTCTACATATTGTAAAACAAAGGAGTGTAACTAAGTGATCATAAGTTCATTATAGGATTTCATATTCTGTGGTTTTATGAAAGGCCAAATGATATTGTGATGTCATCATATCATCAAGATGACGTCATATCTAGCAAAAATAGACTGATTTATTGAAACTGTGTTCCTAAGTCTTACTGAGATGGAGTAAGTAACACATATAGGTTTGCCCATATTGCTATTGAAAGAAAAGATATTGATAATAATGGGTGTATATATTAAATTTGACTGTGATTATACCTTATGTCAAATAAAGTTTTCTGGTTCTCTTTAGATGTTACTGCCATTTTTGTTGCATTCTTGTATCAGGAGCCCCAAATGCTACTATCTGAACATAGGTCAGCTTATACACTAATAGCCAGCTAAGAGGCAAGATTTGGGGGTCACAGATCTAAGAAATCTGTGCATTGAAACTCTGTTGGGCTCTGACAAAACATGCTTGATGACATGGGTATGAAGAATTTATCAGAAATTTAAGCTTCATTTTGAGATCATTTATCATTTCTCTAACAGAGCAGGGTCCTATTGAAATTGGGACCTTGGACTATGAGGTTTGAGAGCTGGCAGAAGAACAAGAGTTGTTCAAGGTACACTGCCGTGGAGGAAAAACCAATAACTACAATCAGCTAACATCCATTGGATCATAGAAAAAGCAAGAGAGTTCCAGAAAAACAACTACTTCTGCTTTATTGACTATGCCAAAGTCTTTGACTGTTTGGGCCACAACAAACTGTGGAAAATTCTTCAAGAGATGGGAATACCAGACCACCTCACCTGCCTCCTGAGGAATCTGTATGCAGGTCAAGATGCGACAGAACTGGACAAGGAACAACTGACTGGTTCCAAATTGGGAAAGGAGTACGAAAAGGATATATATTGTTACCCTGCTTGTTTAACTTATAGCAGATTGCATCATGCAAAATGCCAGGCTCACTGAAGCACAACCTGGAATCAAGATTGCTGGGAGAAATGTCAATAACCTCAGATATGCAGATGACACCACTTTTATGGCAGAAAGAGAAGAGGAACTGAAGAGCCTCTTGATGAAAATGAACAAGGAGAGTGAAAAAGCTGGTTTAAAACTCAACATTCAAACAACAAAGATCATGGCATCTGGTCCCATCATTTCATGGCAAATAGTTGGGGAAACAATGGAAACAGTAAGAGACTATTTTCTTAGGCTCCAAAATCACTGCAGATGGTGACTGCGGCCATGAAATTAAAAGACATTTGCTCCTTGGAAGAAAAGCTCTGACCAACCTAGACAGCATATTAAAAAGCAGAGACATTACTTCGCTGACAAAAGTCCGTCTAGTGAAAGCTATGGTTTTTCCAATGGTCACATATGGATGTGAGAGTTGGACTATAAAGAAAGCTGAACACTGAAGAATTGATGCTTTTGAACTGTAGTGTTGGAGAAGACTCTTGAGAGTCCCTTGAACTGCAAGATCAAACAAGTCAATCCTAAAGGAAATCAATTCTGAATATTCATTGGAAGGACTGATGCTGAAGCTGAAACTCCAATACTTTGGCCACCTGATGCAAAGAGCTGACTCATTGGAAAAGACCCTGATGCTGGGAAAGACTAAAGGCAGGAGAAGAAGGGGATGACAGAGGATAAGATGGTTGGATGGCATCATCGACCTGATGGGCATGAGTTTGAGCAAGCTCCAGGAGTTGGTGATGGACAGGGAAGCCTGGCATGCTGCAGTCCATGGGGTTGCAAAGGGTCAGAAATAACTGAGGGACTGAACTGAACAATCGGCCAATTGCAGAAGTTAGAGGAGTCACGACTGTGAGTACAGGCAATTGTCATTTCATGAAACTTGATTGTGAAGGGAGAGGGAATCCCGATTTTTGGATACAATAAGCAATGCCTCATTTTTTAGAGTCATCAAACCCTGAGACCTTTGCAGCTATCCAACCCTACAATGTAACATGGGCCGAAGACCAATAAATCTGTGTAACATCATCTAACTGAGAACCAGAACAACCAGAGGGCAACATTGAGAAGCTGTGTGCTCTATGTTAAGGGGCTGATCTGCATCCAATACAAGATCTATATAGTTGCAGGTAACACCAAGCAGATACATCGTGATCTCAATTTCAGTGAGCTCACAGTCCAAATTTATTACTATATCACTCTTTAGTACCATTACTTCCTGATATATGTCTTACTGCTTTAAAGCCATTTGTTTTCTTCTACCTAAAATATATTTTTTGTTTCATCAGATTCTAGCTAACTTCTCTAAAATTCAGCTCAAACTTCACAATCTCATGAATACCTTTCTCATTTACTTATTTAAATTTTTCTCTGTCTTCTCATAGTACTCTGTGCTTATCTCTATCATAGCACTTACCACACTGTTCTAACAAATTTGATTTATCTGCCTCCTCCAGTGAGACTTTGAATTCCTTGAGAAATTATGTCTTCTTTACCTTTGTATCCCCATCACCTAGCCTAATGCTTTATATATATAGTAGGTGCTCAAGATAAATGTTTGAAAATGTGAATGAAGGAAAATGCAGAAAACACTTTTTTTCATCTCCTTAAGCTTTTACCTGTAGAAAGCATTATGAATCCTGATTCTTTCATTCTGCATTTCAGCTTTATTTCCACACCTTGTATAACCAGCAAATCTGATCTGCATGCCTTTTAATAATGTGACCCTAATAGATATTATCCTCTAGGTTTAACATTCGTTCATTAATCAGTACTTGTTGGTAAAAGACTTCCAGCTATTGGCCTCTGAGCAATGCTATTACCCAGATAAGGTTCCAGAACCTTAACAAACATCTTGATGAAGTTCAGAATTGTTTAATCTGTAGCATTACTACCATCTGTCTAGTGACACTATAGAAAAGGAAATGAGGCTAAACTGACCTCTAAATTGGCCACTCTTACTAAATCCTACATTCCTCTTCAGAGTCCATCCCTAATTCATCCTTCTCTTCTATTTCTAAACACAGGGAATATTATGTTTTCCAAGCAATGCCTCATATGCATGCCTTTTCTCACACAATTCCACTTGAAAATATCTTCCCTTCTCTACTTGTTTACATTATTATTCAAAATCCAGTTAAAATTCAACTTCTTCCAAGAACCCCTCTATGAATCCCATCCCTAATTTCACCTTTTATGATGAGGTGAAATGAGATAGTCTCTGACATTTTTCTGTAGTCTGGGAAGAAAATGAGCAATGTGAGGGCAGCAATCCTGGTATCCTTCACAGTCAATTACAGAGCAGGGAGTAGAACAGCAATCCGTTAGTATAACATAATCAAAATTAATAGTTCATATAAAATATGCTTAAAATTAAATTTGTCATATAGTGCATATGTGGCTTAGGGAGATTCACTTTGATGTTCTGGATGTGATCTACATTAAATATGTTAGGAGAGAACATACTTATAATTCTAACCCTACTCTCACATATACCCACAGAAGATATCTAGAAATGAATTCTGAGAGGCAAAAAGGAGCGATCCAAATCTCTCATGGACAGTAACATTATATCTTAGAAGCTACATTACATAATATAAAGATATCCTTATGCTAATTCCACATCCCACCATCCTACATGCACTAGAATATGCACTGCTTGAGTTCCAGGACTGTGTCATAATCACTTGTGTGGAATTAAATTCTTTCATTCCTGAGCATGTTTCCATAAGAACCTAATTTCTAAACAATCATTGAAGCATATATTTATATAATGTATAAACTGATGAAAGTTTTCCTTTTGTAATATTCACTACTACTGTGTCTTCTACGGGAGAAGGCAATGGCACCCCACTCCAGTACTGTTGCCCGGAAAATCCCAAGGATGGAGGAGCCTGGTAGGCTGCAGTCCATGGGGTCGCTAATAGTCGGACACGACTGAGCGACTTCACTTTCACTTTCCACTTTCATTCATTGGAGAAGGAAATGGCAACCCACTCCAGTGTTCTTGCCTGGAGAATCCCATGGACGGAGAAGCCTGGTGGGCTGCAGTCCATGGGGTCGCACAGAGTTGGACACGACTGGAGTGAATCAGTAGTAGTAGTGTCTTCTACATCAGTGGCAATGTCTACAATCATCTAATCAAACCATTAAATAAATGGTCAGGTTTCTTTTAAGTTTTAGTTCCTACTTCAGTTTCTACTTGTTAGTGCTACCTTCATATACCCTTACACATTAATACCTACAACTTTCTTCTTCTAAGTTTAGATATTGGTTCTTGTGTGCTCAGTTGCACAGTTGTATCTGACTCTTTGCAGCTCCATGGACTATACTCCACCAGGCTCCTCTGTCCATAGAATGTTCCAGACATGAATACTGGAGCAAGTTGCCATTTTTGAACCTATATCTCTGGGGTCTCCTGAATTGTTAAGCAGATTACTTACCACTAGCAATGCCAAAGAATGCTCAAACTACTGCACAATTGCACTCATCTCACACGCTAGTAAAGCAATGCTCAAAATTCTCCAAGCCAGGCTTCAGCAGTACGTGAACCATGAACTTCCAGATGTTCAAGCTGGTTTTAGAAAAGGCAGAGGAACCAGAGATCAAATTGCCAACATCCGCTGGATCATGGAAAAAGCAAGAGAGTTCCAGAAAAACATCTATTTCTGCTTTATTGACTATGCCAAAGCCTTTGACTGTGTGGATCACAATAAACTGTGGAAAATTCTGAGAGATGGTAATACCAGACCACCTGATCTGCCTCTTGAGAAATTTGTATGCAGGTCAGGAAGCAACAGTTACAACTGGACATGGAACAACAGAATGGTTCCAAATAGGAAAAGGAGTACATCAACGCTGTATATTGTCACCTTGTGTATTTAACTTATATGCAGAGTACATCATGAGAAACGCTGGACTGGAAGAAACACAAGCTGGAATCAAGATTGTCGGGAGAAATATCAATAACCTCAGATATGCAGATGACACCACCCTTATGGCAGAAAGTGAAGAGGAACTCAAAAGCCTCTTGATGAAAGTGAAAGTGGAGAGTGAAAAAGTTGGCTTAAAGCTCAACATTTAGAAAATGAAGATAATGGCATCCGGTCCCATCACTTCATGGGAAATAGATGGGGAAACAGTGGAAACAGTGTCAGACTTTATTTTTCTGGGCTCCAAAATCACTGCAGATGGTGACTGAAGCCATGAAATTAAAATACACTTACTCCTTGGAAGGAAAGTTCTGACCAACCTAGATAGCATATTGAAAAGCAGAGACATTACTTTGCCACCAAAGTTCGTCTAGTCAAGGCTATGGTTTTTCCTGTGGTCATGTATGGATGTGAGAGTTGGACTGCAAAAAAGGCTGAGCACTGAAGAATTGATGCTTTTGAACTGTGGTGTTGGAGAAGACTCTTGAGAGTCCCTTGGACTGCAAGGAGATCCAACCAGTCCATTCTGAAGGAGATCAGCCCTGGGATTTCTTTGGAAGGAGTGATGCTAAAGCTGAAACTCCAGTACTTTGGCCAACTCATGCGAAGCGTTGACTCTTTGGAAAAGACTCTGATGCTGGGAAGGATTGGGGGCAAGAGGAGCAGGGGACGACAGAGGATGAGATGGCAGGATGGCATCACTGACTTGATGGATGTGAGTCTGAGTGAACTCCGGGAGTTGGTGATGGACAGGGAGGCCTGGTGTGCTGCGATTCATGGGGTCGCAAAGAGTCGGACATGACTGAGCAACTGATCTGATCTGATCACCTAGAAAGCCCAATCAAGATTCTAGCACTCATTAATTGTGTGCCTTCTGACAAATTGCTTAAGGTCTCTAAGTCTCAGTTTTCTTATAAATAAAAGAGGAATCAGAAGAGTTGGTTCAAGATGGCAGAGTAGAAGGATGTATACTCATCTCCTACTGTAAGAGCACCGAAATTGTGTCTGTTCAACAACCATCAAGAGGAGGATGCCAGACCAGCTCCAAAAAAGATATCCCACATCCAAAGACAAAGGAGAAACTGCGATGAGACAATAGGAGGAGTGCAATAATGATGAAATCAAATCCCATAATCTTTGAGTGGAAGACCCACAAACTGGATAACAATAATAACAAAGAATTTCCCTCATTGTTGTGAAGGTTCTGAGCCTCACATCAGGCTTCCTAGTGTGGGGATCTTGCAAAACGACTAAGCATCTCCAGGGAATCTGACTTTGAAGGCCAGTGGAATTTGATTAAAGGACTTCCACAAGACTAGAGGAAACAGAGACTCCACAATTAGAGGGCACAAACAAAATCTTGTGAACACCAATACCCAGGATAAAAGAGCAGTGACCCCACAGAAGATTGAACCAGACCTACCTGCTAATGTTGGAGGATCTCCTGTGGAGGTGTGGGTTGGCAGGCTCTCACTGCCGGGGCAGGGGCACTGTTAGCAGAAATCCTGGGAGAGGACCTTTGGCATGAGACCTCTTGGAGGTCACCATTAGCCCTACCATAAAGCCTGTAGACTTCAATGCTGGGTTGCCCCAGGCTAAAAAACTAACAGGGAGGAAGTACAGCCCCACCCATTAGCAGACAATTGGATTAAAGTTTTACTAAGCACAGTCCTAGATAATATATGAACAACCTAGATAGCATATTCAAAAGCAGAGACATTACTTTGCCAACAAAGGTTCATCTAGTCAAGGCTATGGTTTTTCCTGTGGTCATGTATGGATGTGAGAGTTGGACTGTGAAGAAGGCTGTGCACCGAAAAATTGATGCTTTTGAACTGTGGTGTTGGAGAAGACTCTTGAGAGTCTGTTGGACTTCAAGGAGATCCAACCAGTCCATTCTGAAGGAGATCAGCCCTGGGATTTCTTTGGAAGGAATGATGCTAAAGCTGAAACTCCAGTACTTTGGCCACCTCATTCGAAGAGTTGACTCACTGGAAAAGACTCTGATGCTGGGAGGGATTGGGGGCAAGAGGAGAAGGGGACAACAGAGGATGATGGCATCACTGACTCGCTGGACGTGAGTCTGAGTGAACTCCGGGAGTTGGTGATGGACAGGGAGGCCTGGCGTGCTGCAATTCATGGGGTCGCAAAGAGTCGGACACGACCGAGTGACTGATCTGATCTGAAGCACAGTCCTTCCCATAAGAGCAAAACTCAGTTTTTCCCACCACTAGTCCCTCCCATCAGCAAACTTACAGAAACCTCTTAGCCTCATCCACCAGAGGGCAGACAGAAGAAGCAAGAACTTTAATCCCAAAGATAATCAAAATGAAAAAGGCAGAGGATTATGTCTCAGATGAAGGGACAAGATAAAAACCTCAGAAAAACAACTGAATGAAGTGTAGATAGGGAACCTTCGAGGAAAATAATTCAGAATAATGATAGTGAAGATGATCCAAGATCTCAGAAAAAGACGAAAGATGCATGAAATGTTTACCAAAGATCTAGAAGAACTAAAAAACACACAGAGATGAATAATACACTAGAAGGAATCAACAGCAGAATAACTGAGGTATAAGAATTGACCTGGAAAACAGAATGGTGGAAATCACTGCCACAAAACAGAATATAGAAAAAAGAATGAAAAAATGACGACAGCCTAGAAGACCACTAGTACAACATTAAACACGCCAATATTTGCACTATATGGGTCCCAGGATGAGAAAAGAGAGAGAAACGATCCAAGAAAATATTTGAAGAGATAATAACTGACAACTTCCTTAATGTGGTAAAAGAGCTAGTCAATCAAGTCCAGGAAGCACAGAGTCCCAGACAGGATAAGCCCAAGGAGGAATATACTGAGATATATAGTAGTCAAACTGACAGAAATAAAAGACAAAGATAAAATATTAAAAGCAACAAGGGAAACACAACATACAATAAACAGGGAACTACCATAAGGTTATCAGCTGATTTCTAAACAGAAACCCTACAAGCCAGAAGGAAATGGTACAATATATTTAAAGTGATAAAAGATAAGAACCTATAAACAAGAATACTCTGCCCAGCAAGAACCTTATTCAGCTTTGATGGAGAAATCAAAAGGTTTTCAGAGAAGCAAAATTTAAGAGAATTCAGCACCACCATACCAGCTTTACATCAAATGCTAAAGGAACGTTTCTAGGCATGAAACACTAGAGAAGGAAAAGACCTACAAAAAATAAACTCAAAACAATTAAGAAAATGGTAACAGGGTCGGAGATGGAAGATGGCGGAGGAACAGGATGGGGAGACCACTTTTTCCCCCACAAATTCATCAAAAGAACATTTAAATGCTGAGTAAATTCCACAAAACAACTTCTGAATGCCAGCAGAGGACATCAGGCACCCAGAAAAGCAGCTCATTGTCTTCGAAAGGAGATGTTTTATCAACGTTGGTGTATAGAAGGAGAAGTCTTGAAACTACTGTAAAAATAAGTCTGAAAACCAGAGGCAGGAGGCTTAAGTCCAAATCCTGAGAACACCAGAGAACTCCTGACTCCAGGGAACATTAATTGATAGGAGCTCATCAAATGCCTCCATACCTACACTGAAACCAAGCACCACCCAAGGGCCAACAAGTTCCAGAGCAAGACATACAATGCAAATTCTCGAGCTACACAGGAACACAGCCCTGAGCGTCAATATACAGGCTGCCCAAAGTTACTCCAAAACCATTGACATCTCATAATTCATTACTGGACACTTCATTGCATTCCAGAGAGAAGAAATCCAGGTCCACCCACCAGAATACCGACACAAGCTTCCCTAACCAAGAAACCTTGACAAGTCACCCGTAAAACCCAACCAACAGTGAGGAAACTCCACAATAAAGAGAACTCCACAAACTGCAAGAATACAGTAAGGCCACCCAATTTACTACTGCAGGTAGGAATCCTTTAGAAGAAATGGAGTAGCCATCACGATCAACAAAAGAGTCCGAAATGCAGTATTTGGATGCAATCTCAAAAACGACAGAATGATGCCTGTTCATTTTCAAGGCAAACCATTCAATATCACAGTAATCCAAGTCTATGCCCCAACCAGTAATGCTGGAGAAGCTGAAGTTGAATGGTTCTATGAAGACCTACAAGACCTTTTCAAAAAATATGTCCTTTTCATTATAGGGGACTGGAATGCAAAAGTAGGAAGTCAAGCAACACCTGAAGTAACAGGAAAATTTGGCCTGGGAATACGCAGTGAAGCAGGGCAAAGGCTAATCGAGTTTTGCCAAGAGAATGCACTGGTCATAGCAAACACCCTCTTCCAACAACACAAGAGAAGACTCTACACATGGACATCAGGAGATGGTCAACACCGAAATCAGATTGATTATACTCTTGGAAGCCAAAGATGGAGCAGCTCTATAGAGTCAGCAAAAACAAGACCAGGAGCTGACTGTGGCTCAGATCATGAGCTCCTTATTGCCAAATTCAGACTTAAATATTAGAAAGTAAGGAAAACTACTAGACCATTCAGGTGTGACCTAAATCAAGTCCCTTACGATTATACAGTGGAAGTGAGAAATAGATTTAAGGGACTAGTTCTGATAGATAGTGTGTCTGATGAACTTTGGACTGAGGTTCGTGACATTGTCCAGGAGACAGGGGTCAAGACCATCCCCATGGAGAAGAAATGCAAAAAAGCAAAATGGCTGTTTGGGGAGGCCTTACAAATAGCTGTGAAAAGAAGAGAAGTGAAAAGCAAAGGAGAAAAGGAAAGATAAAAGCATCTGAATACAGAGTTCCAAAGAAGAGCAATAAGAGATAAGAAAGCCTTCCTCAGTGATCAATGCAAAGAAATAGAGGAAAACAACAGAATGGGGAAGACTAGAGATCCCTTCAAGAAAATTAGAGATACAGGGGTAACATTTCATGCAAAGATGAGCTCAAAAAAGACAGAAATGATATGGACCTAACAGAAGCAGAAGATATTAAGAAGAGGTGGCAAGAATACACAGAAGAACTGTACAAAAAAGATCTTCATGACCAAGATAATCACGATGGTATGATCACTCACCTAGAGACAGACATCCTGGAATGGAAAGTCAAGTGGGCCTTAGAAAGCATCACTACAAACAAAGCTAGTGGAGGTGATGGAATTCCAGTTGAGCTATTTCAAATCCTGAAAGATGATGCTATGAAACTGCTGCACTCAATATGCCAGCAAATTTGGAAAACTCAGCAGTGGCCACAGGGCTGGAAAAGGTCAGTTTTCATTTCAATCCCAAAGAAAAGCAATTCCAAAGATTGCTCAAACTACTGCACAATTGCACTCATCTAATACACTAGTAAAGTAATGCTCAAAATTCTACAAGCCAGGCTTCAGGAATACGTGAACCATGAACTTCCAGTTGTTCAACCTGGTTTTAGAAAAGGCAGAGGAACCAGAGATCAAATTGCCAACATCCGCTGGATCATAGAAAAAGCAAGAGAGTTCCAGAAAAGCATCTATTTCTACTTTATTGATTATGCCAAAGCCTTTGACTGTGTGGATCACAATAAATGGTGGAAAATTCTGAAAGAGATGGGAATACAAGACCACCTGACCTGCCTCTTGAGAAACCTATATGCAGCTCAGGAAGCAACAGTTAAAACTGGACATGGAACAACAGACTTGTTCCAAATAGGAAAAGGAGTACGTCAAGGCTGTATATTATCACCCTGCTTATTTAACTTATATGCAGGGTACATCATGAGAAACGCTGGCCTGAAAGAAGCACAAGCTGGAATCAAGATTGCCGGGAGAAATATCAATAACCTCAGATATGCAGGTGACGCCATCCTTATGGCAGAAAGTGAAAAGGAACTCAAAAGCCTCTTGATGAAAGTGAAAGTGGAGAGCGAAAAAGTTGGCTTAAAGCTCAACATTCAGAAAACGAAGATCATGGCATCTGGTCCCATTGCTGCTGCTGCTGCTGCTGCTGCTGAGTAGCTTCAGTCATGTCCGACTCTGTGCGACACCATGGACTGCAGCCTACCAGGCTCCTCCATCCATGGGATTTTCCAGGCAAGGGTACTGGAGTGGGGTGCCATTGCCTTCTCCATCTGGTCCCATTACTTCATGGCAAATAGATGGGCAAACAGTGGAAACAGTGTCAGACTTTATTTTTCGTGCTCCAAAATCATTGCAGATGGTGACTGCAGCCATGAAATTAAAAGATGCTTACTCCTTGGGATAAAAGTTATAACCAACCTAGATAGCATATTCAAAAGCGGAGACATTACTTGCCAACGAATCCGTCTAGTCAAGGCTCTGGTTTTTCAATGGTCATGTATGGATGTGAGAGTTGGACTGTGAAGAAAGCTGAGCACTGAAGAATTGATGCTTTTGAACTGTGGTGTTGGAGAAGACTCTTGAGAGTCCCTTGGACAGCAAAGAGATACAACCCGTCCATTCTGAAGGAGATCAGCCCTGGGTGTTCTTTGGAAGGAATGATCCTGAAGCTGAAACTCCAGTACTTTGGCCACCTAATGCAAATAGTTGACTCATTGGGAAAGATTCTGATGCTGGGAGGGATTTGGGGAAGGAAGAAAAGGGGATGACAGAGGATGAGATGGCTGGATGGCATCACCGACTCGATGGACGTGAGTTTGAGTGAACTCCGGGAGTTGGTGATGAACAGGGAGGCCTGGCATGCTGCAATTCATGGGATTGCAAAGAGTCGGACATGACTGAAAGACTGAACTGAACTGAACCCAAACTGAGCAATATAAAGAAGATGAAGAGACAGTGGAATACCCAGAAGGTAAAGGAACAGGATAAATGCCCACCAAGCCAAACAAAAGAGGAATATATAGTGAATCTACCTGATAGAGAATTCTGCATAACGAGAGTGAAAATGGTCCAAAATCTTGAAATCAAAATGGAATCACAGTTAAATAGCCTGGAGATAAGGATTGAGAATATGCAAGAAAGGTTTAACAAGGACCTAGAAGAAATAAAAAAGAGTCAATACATAATGAATAATGCAATAAATGAGATCGAAAACACTCTGGAGGCAACAAATAGTAGAATAACGGAGGCAGAATATAGGATTAGTGAAGTAGAAGATAGAATGGTAGAAATAAATGAATCAGAAAGGAAAAAAGAAAAATGAATTAAAAGAAAGGAGGACAATCTCACAGACTTCCAGGACAATATTAAGCGCCCCAACATTCAAATCATAGGACTCCCAGAATAATACAAAAAGAAAGACCATGAGAAAATACTTGAGGAGATAATAGTTGAAAACTTCCCTAAAATGGAGAAGGAAATAATCACCCAAGTCCAAGAAACCCAGAGAGTCCCAAACAGGATAAACCCAAGGCGAAACACCCCAAGACACATATTAATCAAATTAACAAAGATGAAACACAAAGAACAAATATTAAAAGCAGCAAGGGAAAAACAACAAATAACGCACAAGGGGATTCCCATAAGGATAACAGCTGATCTTTGAATAGAAACTCCTCAGGCCAGGAAGGAATAGCAAGAAATACTTAAAGTGATGAAAGAAAATAACCTACAGTGCAGATTACTGTACCCAGCAAGGATCTCATTCAAATATGAAGGAGAAATCAAAAGCTTTACAGACAAGAAAAAGCTGAGAGAATTCAGCACCACCAAACCAGGTCTCCAACAAATGCTAAATGATATTCTCTAGACAGAAAACGCAAAAAGGGTGTATAAAATCAAACCCAAAACAATAAAGTAAATGGCAACGGGATCATACTTATCAATAATTGCCTTAAATGTAAATGGGTTGAATGCCCCAACCAAAAGACAAAGACTGGCTGAATGGATAGAAAAACAAGACCCCTATATATGATATCTACACGAGACCCACCTCAAAACAGGGGACACATACAGACTGAAAGTGAAGGGCTGGAAAAAAGATATTCCATGCAAACAGAGACCAAAAGAAAGCATGAGTAGCAATACTCATATCAGATAAAAAAAAAGTCTACAAGTAATAAATGCTGGAGAGGGTGTGGAGAAAAGGGTACCCTCATACACTGTTGGTGGGAATGCAAACTAGTACAGCCACTATGGAGAACAGTGTGGAGATTCCTTAAAAAACTGGAAATAGACATGCCTTATGATCCAGCAATCCCACTGCTGGGCATACACACTGAGAAAACCAGAAGGGAAAGAGACACGAGTACCCCAGTGTTCATCGCAGCACTGTTTATAATAGCCAGGACATGGAAGCAACCTAGATGTCCATCAGCAGATGAATGGATAAGAAAGCTGTGGTACATATACACAATGGAGTATTATTCAGCCATTAAAAAGAATACATTTGAATCAGTTCTAATGAGGTGGATGAAACTGGAGCCTATTATACAGAGTGAAGTAAGCCAGAAAGAAAAACACCAATACAGTATACTAACGCATATATATGGAATTTAGAAAGATGGTAACAATAACCCTGTGTACGAGACAGCAAAAGAGACACTGATGTATAGAACAGTCTTATGGACTCTGTGGGAGAGGGAGAGGGTGGGAAGATTTGGGAGAATGGCATTGAAACATGTAAAATATCATGTATGAAATGAGTTGCCAGTCCAGGTTCGATGCACGATACTGGATGCTTGGGGCTGGTGCACTGGGACGACCCAGAGGGATGGAATGGGGAGGGAGGAGGGAGGAGGGTTCAGGATGGGGAACACATGTATACCTGTGGCGGACTCATTTTGATATTTGGCAAATCTAATACAGTTATGTAAAGTTTAAAAATAAAATAAAATTAAAAAAAAAATAAATAAAAGCAACACAACATACCAAAAAAAAAAAAAAAAAAAAAAAACAAAGGCTGTGAAAAGAGACAAAGAAGGACACTACATAATGCTCAAAGGATCAATCCAAGAAGAAGATATAGCAATTATAAATATATATGCACTCAACTTAGGAGCACCACAATATGTAAGACAAATGCTAGCAAGTATGAAAGGGGAAATTAATAACACAATAATAGTGGGAGACTTTAATACCCCACTCACACCTACAGATAGATCAAATAAACAGAAAATTAACAAAGAAACACAAGCTTTAAATGATACAATAGACCAGTTATACCTAATTGATATCTAGGACATTTCACCACAAAACAATGAATTTCACCTTTTTCTCAAGTGCAGATGGAACCTTCTCCAGGACAGATCACATCCTGGGCCATAAATATAGCCTTGGTAATTTCAAAACATTGAAATCATTCCAAGCATCTTTTCTGACCACAAGGCAGTAAGATTAGATCTCAATTACAGGAGAAAAACTATTAAAAATTCCAACATATAGAGGCTGAACAACACGCTGCTGAATAAGCAACAGAAGAAATCAAAAGATAAATCAAAATATGTATAGAAATGAATGAAAATGAAAACACAACAATCCAAAACCCGTGGGACACTGTAAAAGCAGTGCTAAGGGGAAAGTTCGTAGCAATACAGGCATACATCAAGAAACAAGAAAAAAGTCACATAAATAACCTAACTCTACATCTAAAGCAACTAAAAAATGAAGAAATGAAGAACCACAGGGTTAGTAGAAGGAAAGAAATCTTAAAAATTAGGGCAGAAATAAATGCAAAGAAACAAAAGAGACCAAAGCAAAAATCAACAAAGACAAAAGCTGGTTCTTTGAAAGGATAAATAAAATTGACAAACCATTAGCCAGACTCATCAAGAAACAAAGGGAGAAAAATCAAATCAATAAAATTAGAAATGGAAATGGAGAGATCGCAATAGACAACACAGAAATACAAAGGATCATAAGAGACTACTGTCAGGAATTATATGCCAATAAAATGGACAATGTGGAAGAAGTGGACAAATTATTAGAAAAGTACAACTTTCCAAAAATGACCAGGAAGATACATAAAATATTAACAGACCCATCACAAGCATGGAAATTGAAACTGTAATCAGAAATCTTCCAGCAAACAAAAGCCCAGGTACAGACGGCTTCACAGCTGAATTCTAACAAAAATTTAGAGAAGAGCTAACGCCTATCCTACTCAAACTCTTCCAGAAAATTGCAGAGGAAGGTAAACTTCCAAACTCATTCTATGAGGCCATCATCACCCTAATACCAAAACCTGAAAAAGATGCCACACAAAAAGAAAACTACAGGCCAATATCATTGATGAACATAGATGCAAAAATCCTTAACAAAATTCTAGCAATCTGAATCCAACAACACATTAAAAAGATCATACACCATGACCAAGTGGGCTCTATCCCAGGGATGCAAGGATTCTTCAATATCTACAAATCAACCAATGTAATACACCACATTAACAAATTAAAAAATAAAAGCCATATGATTATCTCAGTAGATTCAGAGAAAGCCTTTGACAAAATTCAACATCCATTTATGATAAAAAACTTTGCAGAAACCAGGAATAGAAGGAACATAACTCAACATAATAAAAGCTGCATATGACAAACCAAAAGCAAACATTATCCACAATGGTAAAAAATTGAAAGTATTTCCCCTAAAGTCAGGAACAAGCAAGGGTGCCCACTTTCACCATTACTATTAAACATAGTTTTGGAAGTTTTGGCCACAGCAATCAGAGCAGAAAAATAAATAAAAGGAATCCAAATTGGAAAGGAAGAAGTAAATCTCTCACTGTTTGCAGATGACATGACCATCTACACAGAAAACATGACCATCTACACAGAAAACCCTAAAGATTCCACCAGAAAATTACTAGAGCTAATCAATGAATATAGTAAAGTTGCAGGATATAAAATCAACACATAGAAATCCCTTGCATTCCTATACACTAATAATGAGAAAATGGAAAGAGGAATTAAGGAAACAATTCCATTCACCACTGCAACGAAAAGAATAAAATACTTAGGAATATATCTACCTAAAGAAACTAAAGACCTATATATAGAAAACTATAAAACACTGGTGAAAAAAATCAAAGAGGACACTAATAGTTGGAGAAATATACCGTATTAATGGATCAGAAAAATCAATATAGTGAAAATGAGTATAATACCCAAAGCATTCTATAGATTCAGTGCAATCCCTATCAAGCTACCAACGGTATTTTTCACAGATCTAGAACAAATAATTTCACAATTTGTATGGAAATACAAAAAACCTCGAATAGCCAAAGCAATCTTGAGAAAGGAGAGTGGAACTGGAGGAATCAACCTACCTGACTTCAGGCTCTATTACAAAGCCACAGTCATCAAGACAGTATGGTACTAGCACAAAGACAGAAATATAGATCAATGGAACAAAATAGAAAGCCCAGAGATAAATCCACGCACCTATGGACATGTTATCTTTGACAAAGGAGGCGAGAATATACAATGGAGAAAAGACAATATCTTTAACAAGTGGTGCTGGGAAAACTGGTCAACCACTTGTAAAAGAATGAAACTGGAACACTTTCTAACACCATACACAAAAATAAACTCAAAATGGATTAATGATCTAAATATAAGACCAGAAACTATACAACTCCTAGAGGAGAACATAGGCAAAACACTCTCCGACATACATCACAGCAGGATCCTCTATGACCACCTCCCAGAATATTGGAAATAAAGGCAAAAATAAAGAAATGGGACCTAATAAAAATTAAAAGCTTCTGCACAACAAAGTAACTATAAGGGAGGTGAAAAGACAGATTTCAGAATGGGAAAAAATAATAGCAAATGAACCAACTGACAAACAACTAATCTCACAAATATGCAAGCAACTCCTTGAGCTCAATTCCAGAAAAACAAACGACCCAATCAAAAACGGGCCAAAGAACTAGACATTTCTCCAAAGAAGACATACAGATGGCTAACAAACACATGAAAAGATGCTCAACATCACTTATTATCAGAGAAATGCAAATCAAAACCACAATGAGGTACCATTTCATGCCAGTCAGGATGGCTGTGATCCAAAAGTCTACAAGCAATAAATGCTGGAGAGGGTGTGGAGAAAAGGGAACCCTCTTACACTGTTGGTGGGAATGCAAACTAGTAAAGCCACTCTGGAGAACAGTGTGGAGATTCCTTTAAAAACTGGAAATAGAACTGCCTTATGACCCAGCAATCCCACTGCTGGGCATACACACTGAGGAAACCAGAATTGAAACAGCCACGTGTACCCCAATGTTCATTGCAGCACTGTTTATAATAGCCAGGACATGGAAGCAACCTAGATGTCCATCAGCAGATGAATGGTTAAAGCCTTGTATGTGAGAGAGCAAAAGAGACAGACGGTGGGATGATTTGGGAGAATGACATTGAAACATGTATAATATCATATAAGAGATGAATCGCCAGTCCAGGTTTGATGCAGGATACAGGATGCTTGGGGCTGGTGCACTGGGATGACCCAGAGGGATGGTATGGGGAGGGAGTGGGGAGGGGGATTCAGGATGGGGAGCACGTATACACCTGTGGCACATTCATGTTGATGTATGGCAAAAACCAATACAATATTGTAAAGTAAATAGCCTCCAATTAAAATAACTAAATTTAAATTAAAAAAAAAAAAAAAAAGAGTCTGACACGACCGAGTGACTGAACTGAACTAAACTGAATAGAAAAACAAATGCTGTTCAAGGACACTGAAAAATCCCTGATGTTGAAATTCAGATCTGTATTTTGAGCAATACTTAGAAATCCATGAGTTGAAGCATAAAAAAAGAAAGAAAGAAAATTGTAACAGGATCATGTGTTCAGTGCATTAGTTGTGTCTGACTCTGTGTGACCCTAGGGACTGCAACCTTCAGGTTCCTCTGTCCCTGGGATTCTCCAGGCAAGAATACTGGAGTGAGTTGCCATGCCTTCTATATTGATAATTAGATTACCTCAAATGTAAATAGATTGAATGCACATACCAAAAGACTTAGACTATCTGCGTGGATGAAGACATGTGTGTGTATGCACTTCCACCTACCACATCACTCTACTTAACCCCCAAATTGCATGTAAATATTTTGTATTGTTAGGTTACTCATGTTTCCATTATGGCTTGCAATTATTTTTGTCTTTTGTCTGGATATTGATTGTGAAAACTGATAAATATCTTTTGCTATTATGATTATGTAACTGTTATTCATTTTAATATCATTGTACCATGATTGGTCAACAGAAAATAATGGAATTCTATATCACTAAAGCTACTATTTAATAGAAAAATCTGTAATCACTTTTTAAAATCCAGATGCACATTAGAATTATCTTGGAAGCTTATGAAAAACACAAATTTCCAGGTATAGTTTTTTTCACAAAAGTTCTACTATGATTCTAAAGATCAGCCATATTTTAAAACAACTGAACTATATGATCATCTTTTACTTTTCTCTAGTTTGTCTCATTTTTCTAATTCATATTCAGTGCTCCAATTTCATTTACATTTTCCAATTTCTCCATCTTTTTTTTTGTTTGTTTGTTTGTTTGTTTTAAGCCTATATCCCATGTGGTAGAAAAACTTTTGTGTGTGTGTGGTCTGTGATTTCAGTTCAGTTCAGTCGCTCAGTCATGTCCGACTCTTTGAGACCCCATGAATCGCAGCACGCCAGGCCTCCCTGTCCATCACCAACTCCCGGAGTTCACTCAGACTCACGTCCATCGAGTCAGTGATGCCATCCAGCCATCTCATCCTCTGTCGTCCCCTTCTCCTCCAGCCCTCAATCCCTCCCAGCATCAGTCTTTTCCAATGAGTCAACTCTTCGCATGAGGTGGCCAAAGTACTGGAGTTTCAGTTTTAGCATCATTCCTTCCAAAGAAATCTCAGGGCTGCTGTCCTTCAGAATGGACTGATTGGATCTCCTTGCAGTCCAAGGGACTCACAAGTGTCTTCTCCAACACCACAGTTCAAAAGCATCAATTCTTCAGTGCTCAGCCTTTTTTGCAGTCCAACTCTCACATCCATACATGACCACTGGAAAAACCATAGCCTTGACTAGATGGACCTTAGTTGGCAAACTAATGTCTCCGCTTTTGAATATGCTATCTAAGTTGGTAATAACTTTTCTTCCAAGGAGTAAGCATCTGTTAATTTCATGGCTGAAGTCACCATCTGCAGTGATTTGGGAGCCCAGAAAAATAAAGTCTGACACTGTTTCCACTGTTTCCCCATCTATTTCCCATGAAGTGATGGGACCAGATGCCATGATCTTCGTTTTCTGAATGTTGAGCTTTAAGCCAACTTTTGCACTCTCCACTTTCACTTTCTTCAAGAGACTTTTTAGTTCCTCTTCACTTTCCTCCATAAGGATGGTGTCATCTGTATATCTGAGATTATTAATATTTTTCCTGGCAATCTTGAATCCAGCTTGTGCTTCTTCCAGCCTAGCGTTTCTCATGATGTACCCTGCATATAAGTTAAATAAGCAGGGTGACAGTATACAGCCTTGACGTATTCCTTTTCCTATTTGGAACAAGTCTGTTGTTCCATGTCCAGTTTTAACTGTTGCTTCCTGAGCTGCATATAGGTTTCTCAAGAGGCAGGTCAGGTGGTCTGGTATTCCCATCTCTTTCAAAATTTTCCACTGTTTATTGTGATCCACACAGTCAAAGGCTTTGGCATAGTCAATAAAGCAGAAATAGCTGTTTTTCTGGAACGTTCTTACTTTTTTGAGATCCAGCGGATGTTGGCAATTTGATCTCTGGTTCCTCTGCCTTTTCTAAAGCAAGCTTGAACATCTGGAAGTTCACGGTTTACATATTGCTGAAGCCTGGCTTGGAGAATTTTGAGCATTACTTTACTAGCATGTGAGATGAGTGCAATTGTGCAGTAGTTTGAGCATTCTTTGGCATTGCCTTTTTTGGGGATTGGAATGAAAACTGACCTTTTCCAGTCCTGTGGCCACTGCTAAGTTTTCCAAATTTGCTGGCATATTGAGTGCAGCACTTTCACAGCATCATCTTTCAGGGTTTGAAATAGCTCAACTGGAATTCCATCACCTCCACTAGCTTTGTTTGTAGTGATACTTTCTAAGGCCCAATTGACTTCACATTCCAGTATGTCTGGCTCTAGGTGAGTGATCACACCATCGTGATTATCTGGGTCGTGAAAATCTTTTTTGTACAGTTCTTCTGTGTATTCTTGCCACCTCTTCTTAATATCTTCTACTTCTGTTAGGTCCATACCATTTCTGTCCTTTATCGAGCCCATCTTTGCATGAAATGTTCCCTTGGTATCTCTAATTTTCTTGCAGAGATCTCTAGTCTTTCCCATTCTGTTGTTTTCTTCTATTTCTTTGCATTGATCGCTGAGGAAGGCTTTTGCTTTTCACTTCTCTTCTTTTCACAGCTATTTGTAAGTCCTCCTCAGACAGCCATTTTGCTTTTTTGCATTTCTTCTCCATGGGAATGGTCTTGATCCCTGTCTCCTGTACAATGTCATGAACCTCCGTCCATAGTTCATCAGGCACTCTGTCTATCAGATCTAGGCCCTTAAATCTATTTCTCACTTCCACTGTATAATTATAAGGGATTTGATTTAGGTCATACCTGAATGGTCTAGTGGTTTTCCCTACTTTCTTCAATTTAAGTCTGAATTTGGTATAAGGAGTTCATGATCTGAGCCACAGTCATCTCCTGGTCTTGTTTTTGTTGACTCTATAGAGCTTCTCCATCTTTGGCTGCAAAGAATATAATCAATCTGATTTCGGTGTTGACCATCTGGTGATGTCCATCTGTAGAGTCTTCTCTTCTGTTGTGTATATATATATATATATATACATACATACACACAAACACACACACAATGTATTTATTATATTAATTATAATATATATTGTAATATATAATAAAATACATATATTTTAGAAAACATGAATTTTTGCTTTGCTAAGAAACTTATTACATTTTTTCCCACTTGTTTGACTAAGTATGAATAGGAGGCACTAATGATAAAGAACCCTCCTGTCAATGCAGAAGACATAAGAGAAGCAGGTTCTATTCCTGTTTTGGGCATGCAACCCACTCCAGTATTATTGCCTGGAAAATTGCCATGGACAAAGGAGCCTGATGCACTATATTCCATAGAATCACAAAGAGTCAGACACAGCTGAAGCGACATATTGCACATGAATAGAATGTTGATTTCTAATTTATTTACACTTAAAACTTTTCATAGAGTTTCATTTATTCTGGCATGTAGTATTACTGCTAAAAGTCTATAAAGCTTATTATTTTAGTGATATTTTAAACGCATATTTGAATGAGGCTTAAAATTTCTAATCCAATTCTGAGAATATAAAGAAGTCTTCTGTTGTTAAAAAAATTAGGAAATTAACATGTGATACAGTATTATTAACTAAAAGTAGAAATTTTGTTCAAATTTCACAAAATGTTATGTTAGGGTCCATTATTTGTTCTCATACCTTATTCAAGATTCCACATTGTATTTAGTTGCATTGAGCAGCTTCAGGTGTCTGAAACAAATTCTGATAAATTCTCTTTTCATTTTTATTCTTTTAGAAATAGTTTCTAATTTTCCTTGTTATGGTTTCTTAGATACACCCATCATTTAAAAGTGGACATTAATTTCCAAATGCATATGATTTTAAGGTATCCTTGATATTAATTTCTTATTTTGATATTAAATTCTCATTTAAATACTTTCTTCTCTACAATCACCCTCTGTGTTTTTAAAGTCTTTTAACTTTATTAAGGCTTTCAATTGGTAAGTCAAAGATCCCTTTTGGCAAATGTTACATTGCCCTTGACAATATGTGGGTTATTTTCAGATATCTTTTGGTATTGATTTCCAGCCTAATTCCACGGCGATAAGAGAACAGTCTGTATATGATTTCAATACCTTTAGATCATGAAAATATCTATGAAAAAATATGTTCCAGTGTCTCCTGGTTTATAGCCTATGGGAACTTGAATTTGTATCCTGCTGTTGTGTGCAAATTGTATAAATCTTAAGAATATTGGATTGGTTCATAGTGCTTTTCAGGTCTATTATATCCTTCTACTTTTCTGTTCATTCTATTAATTATTAAGAGTTTGGGATTAAAACTCCAACTAAACATATTAATTTATCTACTTAAAAATAATTGTAATATAAGTGGAACTATATATAACTTTGTTCTGTATTTTCCAAGTCTCTTATAAATGTGTTATCATACTACCATAATTTAGAAAATAAAAAGAAGAAAAGAAAGAAGAATAAGAATTCTTGCCTCAAAAGATTTTTGTAAAAATGAGTGAAATTATATATATATATATATATATATATATATATATATCTTTGCCTTCTAAGATGTGCATGTTGGATGAGTGTAGTTGGTAATGGCATAAATTCCTATCAGTCAGAAAATTGGTTTTTATTTTCTTCCCATCTGTATTAGTTTCCTGTGACTGCTGTAACAGATGACTATGAACTTAATGTCTTAAAACAATACACATTTATTATTTCACAGTTCTGGAGATCAAAAGTACAAAATAAGTATCAATAGGCTAAAATCAAGGTGTCAGCAGGGCCTCACTCCTTCCGGAAGCTCTAGAATGTAATCAATTTCTTGCCTCTTTGAGTTTTTGATAGTTGCTGGTATTCTTTGGCTTGTGGCCATATCATTTCAATCTTCTAATATCTTTAAACTCCATCTTCATATAACCTTTTACTCTATGTGTCAAATCTCATTCTACCTCCTTCTTATTAGGATACATGCAATTGCATTTAGGGCCCACATAGATTATCCAGGATAATTTCCCCATCTCAAAATCATAAACTTAATGGCATCTGCAAAATATGTTTTGTTTTGTTTTGTTTTTAAGTAATATTTACAAGTCCCAGGAATTAGAACCTGGTATTAGGGGTGATGTGAGAGTTGGACTGTGAAGAAGGCTGAGTGCTGAAGAATTAATGCTTTTGAACTGTGGTGTTGGAGAAGACTCCTGAGAGTCCGTTGGACTGCAAGGAGATCCAATCAGTCCATTCTGAAGGATATCAGCCCTGGGATTTCTTTGGAAGGAATGATGCTAAAACTGAAACTCCAGTACTTTGGCCACCTCATGCAAAGAGTTGACTCATTGGAAAAGACTCTGATGCTGGGAGGGATTGGGGGCAAGAGGAGAAGGGGACAACAGAGGATGAGATGGTTGGATGGCATCACTGACTTGATTGACGTGAGTCTGAGTGAACTCTGGGTGTTGGTGATGGACAGGGAGGCCTGGCGTGCTGCGATTCATGGGGTCGCAAAGAGTCGGACATGACTGAGGGGCTGATCTGATCTGATTGTTTAGTCTACTACACCATCTATTGCTAGACTGGAGAGAGAGGGAGAGAGAGAGAGAAAAGGAGGAGGATAATGAGAAGATGCAGAAGAGGAAAAGGAAGAAGAAAGAAAAGAAAAGAGGAGAGAGAGAATGGAGAGAGTGAAATCTCAAAGCATCTACTATTTTGTAGGTATTTCTGAAGGGTGAGTCCCCAGTATGTGTGGGCTTATATTTTTCATATTATGTTAGTTTGTCTTTGGATACAAGATGATAGACCTTAAGATGAGTGTTGTGAACAGAATTATGTCCTGCAAAATTCATGTTGAAGCTCTAACTTCCAGTGGGACTGTATTAGGAGATAGGCTCTTTAAGGAGATGATTAAGGCAAATGAGGTCATGAGGGTGGTACTTAATACAACAGGACTAGTGTCTAAAATGGAGAAGGAAATGGCAACACACTCCAGTATTCTTGCCTGGAAAATCCCACGGACAGAGGAGCCTGGTGGGCTACAGTCCGTGGGGTCACAAGAGTCGGACATGACTGAGCAACAGTGTCTATAAGAGGAAGAAGAGATACAAGTAAAATGTGACCAGAGTAAAGGCCATATGAAGATCTAAAAAGAAGGTGACATCTTCAAGCCAAGAAGGGAGACCAACCTTGCTGACACTTTGTTCTTTTGGACTACTAGCACCCAGAACTGTGAGAAAATAAGTTTCTGTTGTTTAAACCAGTCTGTGGTATTTTGTTATGGCAGCAGTAGCATACTAATACAATAAGTAAATGGATAGAGAATCATTATTTTATGCAATAAAACAAGAGAATTAAGTTTGGGGAGAGTGATTCTAGAGGAACTTGGCAAACAGAGTAGCAGGAAGATATAAGGGAAGCCGAGAGAGAGAGAGAGAGAGCGCACGCTGAACAACATGGAAGTATGCTTTGGAGCTTGTGGAATAAGATAACCAGTGAGAAATTCCTTGTATCAGTATGGCCAAAAGACTTGCAAATAGGTGCATGTCTAAAATTAAGTCCCAAGTTGCTCATTTTGCATCAGTGGAAACTCTCTCTTTGATTCCAAATTGCTAGTGTGCTCTTTGCTACACATTGCAAAGAGAGAGCAATTTGGGAAGAAATCAAGGGATAGGAACAGAGTTCTCTAACTGGCTAAATGTAACATGGAAAAACTATCTGGGAGATTAGTGGAAGCAGGAACTCAAAACCAAATGTGATTATAAGACCATAATTCCCTGAGGATTCACAGGAAATACAGGGGCAGCACTAGACCTACCAATGTATGTTGGAGGACTTGTGCCAAAATTATAGAAATCTCAAAGCACAAGATAATATCAACAGACATCTGGATAGCATATGCAAGTTGCTCAGTACAGTGTCTGATATTTAATAATCACCCAGAAAATGATGGTTTGTTTTTTCCACTTAATTTTCCTACTACAGATGAGGTGTGTCTAAGAGTAGGTGTTTAAGTGTGTCTTAAGGTGTGTCTTGAGGTGTTTCTAAGAGTAGGTGTGTCTAAGAGTTGAAATAAGACAAACTTTTCAGTACGTTATAGGTGGACTAATATTCAGTATAATTTATGGCAGAGTCTCTAACACTCATGTTTGGAAAGAAAAAGGGACACTATTTGTAAAAATTGTGAGAACAGGGACCCCAAAATAGCTGTCTGGATATGTTTCAGATTTTAGGGAAATGAACAGAATAAAAAGAATACTTTTCTTTTTGGCATGGAAATAAAGAACCTCAAATTTTGAAATCACTGAAGAATCATAAAATGAAGACCCGCCACTGGAGAGTTCTTCAGGCTTTCTCTGTTTTCAATAACAGCCATACCACAGGGAAGAAGTCGAAATGTGGTTTGTGTTTTTTTCCTAATTTGGCAGAACATGAAGCATCTTCAAACAATGATATGAAGCAATCATACTTATTTACACTCTTTGGGATTTAACAACCATGGAAGCTTCACAAACTTACAAATTGTGGATGTGAAGAACAGATTCCAAAAGTCTCAGATCTTCTCTAGAATTCTTTTGAATGAGAAGGCATATGCAGTATCTCACATGAAGACTGACAGTCCAGGATTTGAGAAATGTCACTGTAGCAAGGCTTTGGGGAATCACAGCCAGCAGGCCCAGAATCTCAAGAAATGTTAGCATAAGTAGGTAGGTAAGTTCTCTACAAGAGCCTCTGTCCTCATGGGCAGTTACATGGGAGTCACTCAGCACTTCTAGCATTTCAAAGGTTCTGCCTTCTCCCCATCCCCATTCCCACAGAAGTGGAAATCCTTCCAGCTATTTCTAAGTGAAGTTTTATTACAGAACAGAAAATTATGATGAGCACCTCCAACATAACTACCGATGAGAGAGATGTTTCTTAACTGAGTCATTACCCCCTGAAGGGATGAGCAAATTCTATTTCTTTATGCTTACTTTCAGAAAATATGTCTGAGGGCTGCTGAGGGCAGCAGAAAGAAGACCACTTGTACTTGGGAGTCTCATACCTCCTCAGTGCTTAGATTTCTCAATTGACCAAAATCAGTTCTATAGTGTCCCCCTAGTTTAATAGAATAATTAGCTGACAGCAGATATTGCAGCTGACACAAAAATGAACTTTTCAGCAGGCATTATGAAAGGATTCCTCCAACCTGAAACATTGCATGAAAAAAGCAATTTCATAAGCCTTTAAGATATTTAGACTTTTTTCATGGAAAAATATTCAAGATATAGATGAAAAAACACAAAGAACTATGAATAACATAATCTCATTCTTGTTAAAATTTTTACTAATTCATTATTTACCATATTACACATGCATACACATACCTACACACCTGAAAACATCTGAATATCCATATAACAAATTTTCGAAAAGTGTGATCTCTTAGTTAAATAATTATTAGGGATTTTTTTCCTAATTATTTGTTTTTTCTATATTTTCAATAGTGAGCATGGATTATACATATAATAATATAATAGCAAATAAATAAAGAAAGAAATTCAGGTGTTCAAATCCACTTCTCATTTCAGGCTCCAGGTTTTCCTACAAATCTGATGAATGTTCTACAGAATTTGCATATCTTTTCCATAGAGAACCGCATTTGCCAAACTCTTGGCTCCTTTCACTACCTTAAAAAAAAAAAAATTTGGTTGGCCAGTTGAAAAATAATCACTGAAGACCTCTACTGTCTTAGTCCAAGAAACAGACAAACTTTCTTTACCCTCATTTCCTTAAACATAGGATTTTTAAAAAATGGACATTTCCTTTGCTCAGTAGGATTGGTCAGTGCACCAACTGCTTCGAGAGTTATTGCGCCAGTCTCTAAATTAAAGATTTTAATTAGGGTTTTGAAGCAAAGAAGAGACATTGATCTCAGGGAGAAGAATGGAATGTGTCTGGAATTATGGAATTCCACAATTTTCAGGATGGAATAGTGTCTGAATACTGATAACTAACATTGATTAAGCATGTATTAAGAAGTTTTATTTCATGTAATCTACAAAACAATGCTTTTGAGGTAAGTGCAATTGTTCTTATTTTCCAGATTAAGAATTGAGTCCTTACTCTAGGCCTTTCTTACTGTGCTAAGGGAGCACCAGAGGGGGAGCAAGAAGTGTTGGACTTCATTTCCAACAACTCTAGGGATAAATTTGGGGTGAGTATCTCACTCTGCCGTGTGAGATAGTCTAATTAAATCATTCCCATTTTCCAGCTGAAGAAACACACACAGAGGATATTGCTATAAAAAAAGAGAAGCAAAGAAAAGAGTTGATCTAAATGTATTTGAAGAATTGCATGAAAAGGATAAACAACAGTGTGCAAATTGTATACTAAGGTCTCTAGATTTGAGAAAGCTGTGATTCTCCAGGCAATAATACTGGAGTGGGTTGCCATGCCCTCCTCCAGGAGACCTTCCCAACCCAGAGATTGAAAGTTCATCTCTTACGTCTCCTGCATTGGCAGGCAGGTTCTTTACCAGTAGCACCACCTGGGAAGCTCCTCTCTAGATATAGCCAAAAAAAAAAAGAGAAAATAATTTTGATAAAGCATGTAAATTAATACTATAAATTCTATAATATAGTACTAATTTACATGTTTTATCCTTAAAAAAAAAAAAAAAAAAAAAAACTTTTGAAGTAGGTACAGTTTTTCTTATTTTCCAGGTTAGGAATTGTGGCTTAGAGAGGTTAAGTGATAAATCAAATAAAATGAGAACAAAATAAAGTATAAAATTTAAATATAACAAAATTTTTAAATAAAATAGGGAGATGACAACTGCAAGATGGAGGCCTAGGAATTCTTGACACTTGCCTCTTACATAAAAACTATATAAACAATAAATAAAATGCAAAGTAACAAAAATGCTCCTAGAAAGCTCTTGACTGTAATGAAGAAGCCTTAGAAACTCCGAGGAGCTCAAAAAGTAAAGATGACTACATAAAAAACCATAGGAAGTATTTTACCTGTGTCACCCCAGCCACAATCCCAGAGAAACTTGGCACCAGGAGAGGCCTCCTTAGAATTTCACTCCATAGGTAAAGAAGAGCAGGAAGACACCAACAAGCTTTACACTATGGATATTTGAATTCTTTGCTATTGAGGATTCAAAACATCTTCACCAATGCTATATCTAGATGATGGAGCTGGTTGGAGTCCCTACTGTTGTGTCTCCTCCCTGGGGCTAGATTTGTTGTTGCAGTGAGACAGGCTCCCAAGTGCCCCAGTAACTACTGTGCCTAACCCTCCAGGATCAGGGCACTTCAGTGCCTTGCAATCTCTAGGACTAGAGCTACTGCTGTTCTGCACTCTGCCTCTAGGTCCTTAAATTGTGGCTTTGACCCATGACAAACAGAGTTGCTCTGCTGTTGCTCTGTGCCCTGTCTCCAGGTAGTAAGTCAGGACTGTAGCCCTAACTATACTGCTGCTGCTTTGCACCCCAGCACCTGGGTGTTCCCAACATGTGGTTTTAATGGGCCATCATCAGGCCCAGCTGCTGTTGTTCTGCAACTTTCCCTGGAGTTCTAAATCATGGCTTTGACCTACCATCATTGAGATGCACTACAGCTGCTCTGTGCCCCGTCCCTGGGATTCTAAGTCATGGGTTTGAGCTGTTACCACCAGAACCAAGCTGCTGCTCTTCTACAACTGCTCCCATGGGGACAGAGTTTGGCTTGACCTACCTCCCTCCAGGATGTGATGCTAGTGTACCTTGTCCCCTTGAACCAAGCCACTGCTGCACCATGTCATCTTCGAGTCTCCACCACTGCTACATCCACATCCCTCAGGACCAAGTTACTGCTTCAAGACCTAGAGAGCTGAGACAGTTCCATGGGAGATCTGTACATGTCTGTATCTCATAAAACTAGTACCATTGACATTTCAAGAACACCTGTGCTCCAGGACCCAGGGGCTGTGGTAGTTCTATATGTACCTAATTCCAAGACCCCAGTTCTGATGCCACTCAGAATGCAAGCACACAAAATCTATCCAAGAGAGATCTCCTCAACTGGAACTTCCTTCCATGGACCAAAATAAATAAATAAATAACAGATTCCAAGCAATCTTTGCCTCTGATGACCCCAACAACCATAACTACCATCACCACCTGCAAGGTCTCTGAAATCTTCACCAACATTGACCTCAGGTGATGGAGATGCACAAAGACCATGCCACTGTGCCCTCCCAGGAGCTAGAGCCCTCCAAGTGCCCTCCTAGGAACTCAGTCAGTGTCTTTCAGCCACCATCAGGTTAAAGTCTTTACCCACTGCAGCAAGTTTGAAAAGATTGGAAGAAGTTACTGCCCCCTCAAACACACAGACATCAACATAAAGCCATTAGGGACATGAAAAAGCAAAGAAACATACCACCACCAGAAACACAGTAACTTCTCAAACTGACCCCAAAGAAACACAAGTATGAGAGTTAACTGAAAAATAATACAAAATAATTATTTTAAGGAAGCTCAGCAAGAGTCAAGATAACATAGACAACTCAGGAAAGCATTGTATAAATAAAATGAGAAGTTCAGCAAAGTGAGAGAAATCATAAAAATGAACCAAACAGACATTCTGTAACTGAAGAATAAAATGAATTAAAGGAAAATGAAACGAAGACCTTCAATAATAATAAAAACAAACAGAAAAAGAATCTGCAAACCTGAAGACAGATCTCTTGATATTATCCACTCAGAGGAGAAAATAAATAAAAAATTTAAAAGAGTGAAGAAAGTCTGCATGAATTATGGGACACTATCAACTGAAAGAAAATTCTCATTATGGAAGTATCAGAGAAGGATAACAGTGAGAAGAGGACAGAAAGCATATGTAAGGAAATAATGACTGAAAACCTCCCAAGTCTGGGAAAATATGGCCAACTACATACAAGAAGCACAAAGATCCTCAAACAAATTCAACTCAAAAAGATCTTTAACAAGATACACTATAATAAAATTCAAAAACCAAAGACAGAATTCTGAAAGCAGCAAGGGAGAAAAGACTTATCATGTACAAGGTAGTCCTAATAAGATTATAGGCAGATTTCTCAGCAGAAATCTTGCAGGCCAGGAAAGAATAGAATGATACACTTGAAATGCCCAAAGGAAAAAAAAAAAAAAAGTACCAACCAAGAATACTTTATCTAACAAAGTTGTCCCTCAGAAATGAAGGAAGGGAAAAGACTTCCCCAGACAAATAAAAGCTTAAGGAATTTATTATCCCTAGACCTGTCTTGGAGAAGGAAATGGCAACCCACTCCAGTATTCTTGTCTGGAGAATCCCATGGACAAAGGAGCCTGTCAGGTTACACTCCATGTGGTTGTAACCTGTCTTATAAGAAATGTTAAAATAAGTTCTTCAAGTTGAAAAAAGAGGATGCTTATTAGCAACATGGAAACATAAGATTCACTGGTAAAGTTAAGCATATAGTCAAATCTAAAATACTTTAATACTGCAATGATGTTGTATAAATCACTTTAAACTCCTATCATCTAGTTTTAAAGACAAAAGCACTAAACATAATTTTAGCTCCAATATTTTGTTAATAGATACACAATATAAAAACATGCAGTGTTGATATCAATAACATAAAACACCAGGGAAAGCAAGTAAATGTATAGAGCTTTATATGCAATTTAAGTTAAATAGTTGCAGTTTTTAAAGGATTCTTATAATTATAAGATATATTATGAAACCCTTAAAGTAATTACAAAGCAAAAATATAATATATACATAAATAATGAGAAAAGAATCAAAGCATATCATTATCAAAAAAACCCATTAATTCACAAAGAATTCATTAATTTGCCAAGAAAGATAACAAGAGAGGAAGAAAGGAACTACAAAACTAAAAGAAAAGTTAACAAAATGGTGATAATTACTCTAAATGTAAATGATCTAAATTCTCCAATTAAATGACATACAGTAGCTGAACAATAAGAACTTTATGCTGCCTCAGAGAGACTCACATAAGCTTTTATTTTGAAAATAGTATTTATTTATTTGGATGTGTTGGGTCTTGGTTGTGGCATGCAAACTCTTAGTTTCACATGTAGGATCTAGTTCCCTGACCAGGGATCAAATCCAGGCTCCCTACGTTGAGAGCACAGAGTCTTAACCATTGGACTACCAGGGAAGTCTCTCAGTTCAGCTCAGTTCAGGCGCTCAGTCGTGTCCAACTCTTTGCAACCCCATAGACTGCAGTATGCCAGGACTCCCTGTCCATCATGAACTCCCAGAGTTTACTCAAACTCATGTCCATTGAGTCAGTGATACCATCCAACCATCTCATCCTCTGTCATCCCCTTCTGCCTTCATTCTTTCCCAACATTGGGGTCTTTTCAAATGAGTCAGTTCTTTGCATCAGATGGCCAAAGTATTGAAGTTTCAGTATTCAGGACTGATTTCTTCAGGATGGACTGGTTGGATCGCCTTGCAGTCCAAGGGACTCTCAAGAGTCTTCTCCAATATCACAGTTCAAAAGCATCAATTCGTCAGTGCTCACCTTTTTTTATAGTCCAACTCTCACATCCATACATGACTACTGGAAAAACCAGAGCTTTAACTAGATGGAACTTGCTTGGCGAAGTAATGTCTCTGCTTTTTAATATACTGTCTAGGTTGGTAATAGCTTTTCTTCAAAGGAGCAATCATCTTTTAATTTCATGATGCAGTCACTATCTGCAGTGATTTTGGAGCCCCCAAAATAAAGTCTGTCACTGTTTCCGTTCCTTTCCCATCTATTTGCCATGAAGTGATGGGACCAGATGCACTGATCTAGTTTTCTGAATGTTGAGTTTTAAGGCAACTTTTTCACTCTCCTCTTTCACTTTCATCAAGAGGCTCTTTCATTCTTCTTTGCTTTCTGCCATAAGGGTGGTGTCATCTGCATATCTGAGGTTACTGATATTTCTCCCTGTAATCTTGATTCCAGCGTGTACTTCATCCAGCCCAGCATTTCTCATAATGTTAGCTGCATGAGAGTTAAATATGTTAAATAAGCATGGTGACAATATACGGCCTTGACATACTCCTTTCCCGATTTGGAACCAGTCTGTTGTTCCATCTCCAGTTTTAACTGTTGCTTCCTGACCTGCATACAGATTTCTCAGGAGGCAGGTCAGGTGGTCTGGTATTCCCATCTCTTTAAGTATTTTCCACAGTTTGTTGTGATCCACCTAGTCAAAGGCTTTGGTAGATGTTTTCCTAGAACTCTCTTGCTTTTTCAATGATCTAATGGACTTTGGCAATTTGATCTTTGGCTCCTGTGCATTTACTAAATCCAGCTTGAACATCTGGAAATTCATGGTTCATTTACTGTTGAAGTCTGGTTTGGAGAATTCTGGGCATTACTTTGTTAGCATGTGAGATGAGTGCAATTGTGAAGTAGTTTGATCATTCTTTGGTATTGGAATGAAAACTGACCTTTTCCAGTCCTGTGGCCACTGCTGGAAAGTACCTCACATAAACTTTAAGGACATACACAAACTGAAAGTAAAAAGTTTGCAAAATATATTCTATGAAAATGGAAACCAAAAAAGAACAGGGTTCTTATATCAGACAAAATAAGTACTTAGACAAAATAGACCCTACCTCCACAGCTGTAACAAGAGACAAAGAGATCATCATATAATGATAAATGGGTCAATTCATCAAGAGGATATACCAATCATAAAATTTATGCATCCAGTATGGAAGCATGTAAATATAGTAAACAATTATTAATAGATTTACAGGGAGACATAGACAATAATGCCATAATAGTAATAAATGTGGGCAGATGACATGATCTTATGTGTAGAAAATTGCAAGACTCTACCAAAATAATGAATGAATCAGAAAATTTGTTGGATACAAATTCAGTGTACAAAAACATTGTGCTTCTATACACTAATAATGGGCTATCTCAAATAGAATAAGAAAACAATTCCATTTGCAAAAGCATCAAAAACAATAAAATAATTAGAAATAAATTTAGACAAGAAGGTGAAAGATCTCTACACTAAAAATTAAATTGATGAAAGAAATTGACAAGGACAGAAATAAATGGAAAGATAGCCCATGTTTTTGACAGGATGAATTAATTTTTTTTAAGTCCATACTATCCAAAGCAATGTACAAATTCAATGCAATTCCTATCAAAACTCCAATGACACTTTTCACAGAAATATATAAAACTATCCTAAAATTTGTATAGAGCCATGAAAGTTCTCAAATAACCAACAAAACTTGAGAAAGATGAACAGGAGGTATCACATGTCCAGATTGCAAACTATATTACAGAGCTATAGTAATCAGAACAGAATGGTAGGTTAAAAAACAAGCACACAGACCCGTGGAAAAGAATAGAGAGCCCAGAGACAAGCCCATACATATATGGTCAGCTGATTTTTAACAAAGTCATCAAGAACACACAATGGAGAAAAGATAATCTCTTCAACAAATCTTGGGAAAATTAGATATTTATATGCAAAAGAATGAAACTGGGCAAAACTGGACCCCTATTTTACACCACTCACAAAAGTCAACTCAAAATGTGTTAAAGACTTAACTGTAAGACCCCCAAACCATAAAACTCCTAGAAGAAAACGTAGAAAAGAAGCTCCATCACATTGATCTTGGCAAGGATTTCTTGAATAAAACCCAAAAAGCACAGGCAACAAAAACTAAAATAAACAAGTAAGACTACATCAAATTAAAGAGCTTCTGCATAGCAAAGAAAACAATCAATCAATAAAAAATATAGCATATAAAATGAGAAGATTTTGCAAACCATGTGTCTAATAAGGAGTTACTATCTAAAATATATAAATAAATCATACAAGTAAATGGGAAAAAGAAAATAATCAAATTAAAAATGGGCTAGGACCTGACAAAGACATTTTTATGAAGAAGACATACTAATGGTCAATAGGTACATGAGAAAGTACTCAACATTACTAATGTAAACCATACTGAGCTATTATCACACACCTGTTAGAATAATTATTATCAAAAAGACAAGAGAGAGAGTTCCCTAGTTGCCTAGTGGTTAGGATGTGACACTTTCCCTGATACGGTCTGGGTTCAATCTCTGGACAGGGATCAAGATGAGCCAAAACAAAACAAAAACAAAAAGACAAGAGAGATAACAAATGTTAGTGATGATGTGGAGATAAGAGAACCCTTAAACACTGTTGCTGAGAATGTAAATTGGTATAGCTATTATGAAAAACAATAAAAATAGAACCATCATATGGTCCAGCAATCCCACTTATGTATATACGTCTCAAAGAGATATCTGCACTCCAATATTCAGGGTTGAGAGGAGCTAACAACCTAAATGGCCATCAACTGATGAATGGCTAAAGAAACTCTTTAGCCATTCATCAGTTGAAAGATGTGTGTGTGTGTGTGTGTGTGTGTGTGTGTGTGTGTATATATATATATATATATATATATATCACACTTAAAAGATGTATATGTATATGTATACACATTATATATATATATATATACTTTCTTCAATTTAAGTCTGAATTTTGCAATAAGGAGTTCATGATCCGAGCCACAATCAGCGCCCAATCTTGTTTTTGCTGACTGTATAGAGCTTCTCCATCTTTGGCTGCAGGGAATATAATCAATCTGATTTGATACTGACCATCTGGTGATGTCCATGTGTAGAGTCTTCTCTTGTGTTTTGGAAGAGGGTGTTTGCTATAACCAGTGTGTTCTCTTGGCAAAACTCTGTTAGCCTTTGCCCTGTTTCATTTTGAATTCCAAGACCAAACTTCTCCATTACTCCAGGTACCTCTTGACTTCCTACTTTTCAGTTCAGTCCCCTATGATGAAAAGGACATCTTTTGGGGTTGTTAGTTCTAGAAGACCCTATAGGTCTTCATAGAACCGTTAAACTTCAGCTTTTTTGACATTAGTGGCTGGGGCATTGACTTGGATTACTGTAATATTGGTCTGCCTTGGAAATGAACAGAGATCATTCTACCATTTTTGAGATTGCCCTCAAGTACTGCATTTCAGACTCTTTTGTTGACTATGAAGGCTACTCCATTTCTTCTAAGGGATTCTTCCCAAATCTTGTAATAGATATAATGGTCATCTGAATTAAATTTGTCCATCCGAGTTCATTTTAGTTCACTGATGCCTAAAATGTTGATGTTCACTCTTGCCATCTCCTGTTTGACCACTTCCAATTTACCTTGATTCATGGACCTAACATTCCAGGTTTCTATGCAAAATTGTTCTTTACAGCATCGGAATTTACTTCCATCATCAGTCACATCCACAACTGGATGTTTTCTTCATTTTTGCCTCTGTCTCTTCATTCTTTCTGGAGTTATTTCTCCACTCTTCAGCAACAGAGTGCCTGAAGAATTATGCATAGAGGTTCATGACATTGTATAGGAGGGAGTGATCAAAACCATCCCCAAGAAAAATAAATGCAAAAAAGCAAAATGGTTGTCTGACGAGGTCTTACAAATAGCTGAGAAAAGAACAAAAGCTAAAGGCAAAAGAGAAAAGGAAAGATATAACCATCTGAATGCAGAGTTCCAAAGAATAGCAAGGAGAGATAAGAAAGCCTTCTTTAGTAATCAATGCAAAGAAACAGAGGAAAACAATAGAATGGGAAAGACTAGAGATCTCTTCAAGAAAATTAGAGATACCAAGGGAACATTTCATGCAAAGATGGACACAATAAAGTACAGAAACAGTATGGACTTAACAGAAGCAGAATATATTAAGAAGAGATGGCAAGAATACACGGAAAAACTATAGCAAAAAGATCTTCATGACCCAGATAACCACAATGGTGTGATCACTCACCTAGAGCCAGACATCCTGGAATGCAAAGTCAAGTGGGGCCTTAGGAAGCATCACATGAACAAAGCTAGTGGAAGTGATGGAATTCCAGTTGAGCTATTTCTAATCCTGAAAGATGATGCTGTGAAAGTGCTGCACTCAATATGTCAGCAAATCTGGAAAACTCATCAGTGGCCACAGGACTGGAAAAGATCAGTTTTCATTCCAATCCTAAAGACAATGCCAAAGAATGACCAGACTATGGCACGATTACACTTATCTCACATACTAGCAAAGTGATGCACAAAATTCTCCAAGCCAGGCCTAAACAATATGTGAACCAAGAACTTCCATATGTTCAAGCTGGATTTAGAAAGGGCAAAGAAACGAGAGATCAAATTGCCAACATCCGTTGGATGATCAAAAAAGCAAGAGAGTCCCAGAAAAAAAAAATCTACTTCTGCTTTATTACCTATGCCAAAACCTTTGACTGGGGGGATCACAACAATCTGTAAAATCTTTCAAGAGATGGGAATACTAGACCACCTTACCTGCTTCCTGAGAAATCTGCATATAGGTCAAAAAGCAACAGTTAGAACTGGACATGGAACAACGGACTGGTTCTAAATTGGAAAAGGAATACATCAAGGCTGTATATTGTCAGCCTGCTTATTTAGCTTATATACAGAGTACATCATGTGAAATGCCAAGCTGGATGAAGCACAAGCTGGAATCAAGATTGCTGGGAGAAATATCAATAACCCCAAATACACAGATGACACCACACTTTTGGCAGAAATCAAAGAGGAACTAAAGAGACTCTTGATGAATGTGAAAGAGGAGAGTGAAAAAGCTGGCCTAAAACTCAACATTCCAAAAACTAAGATCAGGGCCTCTGGCCCCATCACTTCATGGCAAATAGATGGGGAAACAATGGAAACAGAAAGACTATTTTCTTGGGCTCCAAAATCACTGCAGATGGTGACTGCATCATGAAATTAAAAGATGCTTGTTCCTTTAAAGAAAAGCTGTAACCAACCCAGATAGCATATTAAAAAACAAAGACATTCTTTTGCCAACAAAGGTCCATCTAGTCATAGCTATGGTTTTTCAGTAGTCATGTATGGATGTGAGAGTTGGGACTATAAAGAAAGGTCAGTGCTTAAGAATTGATGCTTTTGATTTATGGTGTTGGAGAAGACTCTTGAGAGTCCCTTGGACTGCAAGGAGATCAAACAAGGCAAATCCCAAGGAAATCAGTCCTGAATATTTATTGGAAGGACTGATGCTGAAGCTGAAACTCCAATACTTTGGCCACCTGATGCGAAGGACTGATTCATTGGAAAAGAGCCTGATGCTGGGAAAGATTGAAGGCAGGAGGAGAAGGGGATGACAGAGGATGAGATGGTGGATGGCATCACCAACTCAATGGGCATGAGTTTGAGCAAGCTCCAGGAGTTAATGATGGACAGAAAAGCCTGGCATGCTTCAGTCCATTGGGTCACAAAGAATTGGATACTACTGAGCGACTTAACTGATATATATATGTATACATATAAAACTATAAGGGAATGTTATGAAGCCATAAAATGATGGAGATTCTCCCATATGCAACAACACAGATCAACCTGGAGGACATTATTTCAAGTGAAATAAACAAACACAGAAAGACAAATGCATTGTGCTGTCAGTTGGTGGAATCTGGACAAAAAAAAATTGATTTTATAGAAATAAATAATAGAATAGTTTTTGCTCAGACTGCGGAAAGAGGGACATAGAGAAGTGTAAGTTAATGGACCCAAAATTTCAGTTATAGAAAGAATAAGTTATGAGGAGCTAAATAATGTACAGCATGATATTTATAGATAATAATAGAGTATCATACACTTGAAAGTTGCTGAGAGCAGACCTTCAGTGTACTACCCTCAAAAGAATTAGCTATGTGAGCTGATGACTGTATTAATAATCTTGAACTTAGTGATCATTCAGTGATATATATGTATATCAAATCATCTTATTGTACATTTTAAATAAGTAAAATTATATTTGTCAATTATTCCTCAATAAAGTTGGGGGGGGAACCCCAAAATAAAAGTAAAACATGTCCTTTGTATATCAAAAATATGAAGGACACATATACTTGAATGATAACTATTTTCCTTCCAGGACTTATTTAATCCACAAGCAAAATGATCTAACATATAAAAATAAGGTAATAGAAAATATAATATTGCTTCATTCTTATGAACTCCTGAGAGCTCAAAGTGATTCTTTCAAATCCATTTTCTTCTCCCCATCAATAAAGTGCAAGAAAGTATATATTTTCAAGAAATTCTAAAGAAAAAGAAGATATTTAAAAATATAAATTGAATAAGAACATATTTAAATTCCAACACTAGGTGTTGCTGTTTCACAGGGTGGGATCCCCAGTTGGACTTAAGTAGCACTGTGGTTTTGTTTCAAATTTAAGAAACCTATTTTGAATTCTGTGCTACAAAGAGGACACAAGTCCCCTTGGTGGCTTGGAGAATTGCTGGGACAAATAAAAAGGCTAAAGAAACCTGGATCCCACTTGTGAAGAGTGTGCAGGTGCTGGCTTGCCTCCAAGTAGGGCAGAGATGTTGGTCCTAGCTGTTGCCAAATTTTCCATGACTACCTCACTGCACTCCTTAGCCTGCGCCTCATGAACACCTTAGCCCTGCAAACTGCATGCCACAGTTTGGAACTAGTTCTGGGGCAGACATGACTAGAGAAGAGATGCAATTGTGGGCTGTCTGAGTGGAGCCACAGATGCAAACACAGGCAGATGATTAGACTTCTGTAGGCACATGGGCCCTGCTTGCTTTAGCACTCCACTTTTTTGGGGAAGGTTCAATGCAAGTGGAGGTAAGGAAAAACACATGCTTAAAAGAAACAGAGCCCATTCAAGCCTGACCATCAGGGCTTCCACTCCAGCAACTTGGAATGAGAACCCATCCCTGACAGGACCGCAACAGTCACTGAGCAGAGGGGAAGTTTATCTCATACCCTGTGCAAGCTCTAGCTATTCTATTTCCAGCGACATCCTCTACCAGGGTGATAAATGTCGCACATTCCAAAGAAATATGTGACTTTTGTCCCTATCAAGTTCAGTCCTACCACCAAGCACACTGGGCACATGCAGTCTGGATATGGATACTCTTTCTCACAGAAGAACATTCATTCAATATGACAACAGGTAACTGTTTCACCTAAATTCACAGATGCATAGAAAGTTAAGTGAAAAAAGGCAAAGGAAATACTCATTTGCAAGGCAAAACACCTAAAAAATAAATAGTGAAGTAGAACTAATTTATTAGATAAAGATTTCAAAACATTTGTAATAAATGTGTTAGCTGAATTAGGGAAAATAATTGATCTAAATATTGATCATTTTGTTTTGTCACTACAGCAAAGCTGAGTAATAGAAACACCTACTTCATACTTTACATAAAAATAAATTCCAGATCCATTAAACATGTAACTATAAAAGGAAAAACAATTAACAATATGAAAAAATACTGATCATTTTAACTAAGAACTAGAAAATATAAAAAATAACCAATCAAAAATAGATAATTCAATAACTGAAATAAAAAAGACACTAGAAGAAATGAATAGGAGACTAAGTGGTGCAGAAGAATGCATAAGTGATCTGGAAGATAAAATGGATACCATCCAATCATAACAGCAGATGGAAAGACAGATAAAAATGCAACACACAATATATCTGAGATAACATAAAAAGTGCAAACAGTCACATTATAGTAGTTTCAGGAGAAAAGGGAATAAAAAATATATTTGAAGGAATTTTGGCTGAAAATTTCATAAACTTGTAGGAGGAAATAGATACCCAGGTACAGGAAACACAGAGGGTCCCAAACAAGATGAACTCAAGCAGAATAATATTAATACATAACTAAAATAGCAAAAATTAAAGATAAAGAAAGGATTCTAAAGGAAGCAGAAGAAAAACAGTCATATACAAGGGACTCCCCATAAGGCTTTCAGATTATTTTACTGCAGAAACTTTACAAGCTAGAAGAGTGACAAGATTATTGAAAGTGCTGAAAAGAGAAAACCTACAACCTAGGATAGTCTACCCAGCAAGATTATAATTTAGAATAGAGGGAGAGATAAATAATTTCTCAGATAGGCAAAAACCAAAAGAATTCAGTGATAGCAAACCTACCCCAAAAGAAGAGTTGAAGGGGACTTCCCTGGCAGTTCAGTCGTTAAGACTTCACCTTTCAATGCAGGAAGCATGGGTTCTATTCCTGGATAGGAAGCTAAGATCCCACATGCTGCATGGCACAGACAAAAAGAGAAAGAAAAGAAAACGAAAATTTGAAGGGTCATCTCTAAATGGAAAAGAAGTAAGAATCTATGTGCATGCATAGTTGCTAAGTCATGTCCAAATCTTTGCAACCCCATGGACAGTAGCCCACCTGGCTCCTCGGTCCATGGAATTTTCCAGGCAAGAATACTGGAGTAGGTTGCCATTTCCTCCCATACAGGATCCTCCAGACCCAGAGATTGACCCCGTGTCTCCTGTGTTTCCTGCGTTGGCAGAAATGGATAGGGAAATGCATAGGCAGATAGGATAGGGAAAATTCTACTAGGAAAGGCAAATATATAGTAAGGACTGAAAGTTGCATAAATAAGCTGGTATAAGGATAAAAGACAAAAACCCTGTAAAAGCAGCTGTAACTATAATAAACAGTTAAAGGGAAAACATGAAAATGCAAAACTATGACATCAAAAGCACAAAATGTGGGGGTAGAGTAAAAAATTTAGACCTTTTAAAAGGTCTTCTTAAATGACCTTAAATGACTACCAGTTTAAAACAAATAGATGTAATTATAGGTCAACATATATGAACCTCATGGTGACCATAAAACAAAAACTTAAAATAGATACATACCCACACATACACACAAGGAACTCAAGCACACTACAAAACAAAATCATTGAGCCACAAGAACGAAATAAAAATAAGAAATGAACAGAGAAGAACTACAAAAACAATCAGAAAAGAAGTAACAAAATGTCACTAAGGACATAGCTATCATAACTACTTTATTTTTTATATAGGTTATGGTACAATTCATTTTTTAATTAAATTTATTTATTTTAATTGGAGGCTAATTACTTTACAATATTGTATTGGTTTTGCCATACATCAACATGAATATCATAACTACATTAAATATTACAAGACTCACTTCAGGCTTCAGATCATATCAGTCGCTGAGTCGTGTCTGACTCTTGGCGACCCCATGAATCACAGCACGCCAGGCCTCCCTGTCCATCACCAACTCCCGGAGTTCACTGAGACTCACATCCATTGAGTCAGCGATGCCATCCAGCCATCTCCTCCTCTGTCGTCCCCTTCTCCTCTTGCCCCCAATCCCTCCCAGCATCAGAGTCTTTTCAAATGAGTCAACATTTTGCATGAGGTGGCCAAAGTACTGGAGTTTCAGCTTTAGCATCATTCCTTCCAAAGAAATCCCAGGGCTGATCTCCTTCAGAATGGACTGGTTGGATCTCCTTGCAGTCCAAGGGACTCTCAAGAGTCTTCTCCAACACCACAGTTCAGAAGCACCAATTCCTCGGTGCTCAGTCTTCTTCAGAGTCCAACTCTCACATCCATACATGACCACAGGAAAAACCATAGCCTTGACTAGACGAACCTTTGTTGACAAACTAATGTCTCTGCTTTTGAATATGCTATCTAGGTTGGTCATAACTTCCCTTCCAAGGAGTAAGCGTCTTTTAATTTCATGGCTGCAGTCACCATCTGCAGTGATTTTGGAGCCCCAAAAAATAAAGTCTGACACTGTTTCCCTGTCTATTTCCCATGAAATGATGGCACTGTATGCCATGATCTTCGTTTTCTGAATGTTGAGCTTTAAGCGAACTTTTTCACTCTCCACTTTCACTTTCATCAAGAGGCTTTTTAATTCCTCTTCACTTTCTGCCATAAGGGTGGTATCACCTGCATATCTGAGGTTATTGATATTTCTCCTGGCAATCTTGATTCCAGCTTGTGTTTCTTCCGGTCCAGCATTTCTCATGATGTACTCTGCATAGAAGTTAAATAAACAGGGTGACAATATACAGCCTTGACGTACTCCTTTTCCTATTTGGAACCAGTCTGTTGTTCCATGTCCAGTTCTAACTGTTGCTTCCTGACCTGCATACAAATTTCTCAAGAAACAGATCAGGTGGTCTGGTATTCCCATCTCTTGAAGAATTTCCCACAGTTTATTGTGATCCACACAGTCAAAGGCATAGTCAATAAAGCAGAAATAAATGATTTTCTGGAACTCTCTTGCTTTTTTTGAGATGCAGCGGATGTTGGCAATTGGATCTCTGGTTCCTCTGCCTTTTCTAAAACCAGCTTGAACATCAGGAAGTTCACGGTTCACATATTGCTGAAGCCTGGCTTGGAGAATTTTGAGCATTACTTTATTAGCGTGTGAGATGAGTGCAATTGTGCGGTAGTCTGAGCATTCTTTGGCATTGCCTTTTTTTGGGATTGGAGTGAAAACTGACCTTTTCCAGTCCTGTGGCCACTGCTGAGTTTTCCAAATTTGCTGGCATAGTGAGTGCAGCACTTTCACAGCATCATCTTTCAGGATTTGAAATAGCTCAACTGGAATTCCATCACATCCACTAGCTTTGTTCTTAGTGATGCTTTCTAAGGCCCACTTGACTTCACATTCCAGGATGTCTGGCTCTAGGTCAGTGATCACACCATCGTGATTATCTGGGTCATGAAGATCTTTTTTGAACAGTTCTTCTGTGTGTTCTTGCCATCTCTTCTTAATATCTTCTGCTTCTGTTACATCCATACCATTTCTGTCCTTTATCGAGCCCATCTTTTCATGAAATGTTCCTTTGGTATCTCCGATTTTCTTCCAGAGATCCCTAGTCTTTCCCATTCTGTTGTTTTCCTCTATTTCTTTGCATTGATCGCTGAGGAAGGCTTTCTTTTCTCTTCTTGCTATTCTTTGGAACTCTGCATTCAGATGCTTATATCTTTCCTTTTCTCCTTTGCTTTTCACTTTCTTCTTTTCACAGCTATTTGTAAGGCCTCCCCAGGCAGCCATTTTGCTTTTTTGCATTTCTTTTCCATGGGGATGGTCTTGATCCCTGTCTCCTGTACAATGTCACGAACCTCATTCCATACTTCATCAGGCACTCTATCTATCAGATCTAGGCCCTTAAACCTATTTCTCACTTCCACTGTATAATCATAAGGGATTTGATTTAGGTCATACCTGAATGGTCTAGTGGTTTTCCCTACTTTCTTCAATTTCAGTCTGAATTTGGCAATAAGGAACTCATGATCTGAGCCACAGTCAGCTCCTGGTCTTGTTTTTGCTGACTCTATAGAGCTGCTCCATCTTTGGCTGCCAAGAATATAATCAATCTGATTTCGGTGTTGACCATCTGGTGATGTCCATGTATAGTCTTCTTTTGTGTTGTTGGAAGAGGGTGTTTGTTATGACCAGTGCATTTTCTTGGCAAAACTCTATTAGTCTTTGCCCTGCTTCATTCCGTATTCCAAGGCCAAATTTGCCTGTTACTCCAGGTGTTTCTTGACTTCCTACTTTTGCATTCCAGTCCCCTATAATGAAAAGGACATCTTTTTGGGGTGTTAGTTCTAAAAGGCCTTGTAGGTCTTCATAGAACCGTTCAACTTCAGCTTCTTCAGCATTACTGCTTGGGGCATAGACTTGGAGTACTGTGATACTGAATGGTTTGCCTTGTAAACGAACAGAGATCATTCTGTCGTGTTTGAGATTGCATCCAAGTACTGCATTTCAGACTCTTTTGTTGACCATGATGGCCACTCCATTTATTTTGAGGGATTCCTGCCTGCAGTAGTAAATATAATGGTCATCTGAGTTAAATTCACCCATTCCAGTCCTTTTCAGTTCGCTGATTCATAGAATGTCGACATTCACTCTTGCCATCTCTTGTTTGACCACTTCCAATTTGCCTTGATTCCTGGACCTGACAGGTTCCTATGCAATATTGCTCTTTACAGCATTGGGCCTTGCTTCTATCACCAGTCACATCCACAGCTGGGTATTCTTTTTGCTTTGGCTCCATCCATTCATTCTTTCTGGAGTTATTTCTCCACTGATCTCCAGTAGCATATTGGGCACCTACTGACCTGGGGAGTTTCTCTTTCAGTATCCTATCATTTTGCCTTTTCATACTGTTCATGGGGTTCTCAAGGCAAGAATACTGAAGTGGTTTGCCATTCCCTTCTCCAATGGACCACATTCTGTCAGATCTCTCCACCATGACCCGCCCATCTTGGGTTGCCCCACGGGCATGGCTTAGTTTCATTGAGTTAGACAAGGCTGTGGTTCTAGTGTGATTAGATTGACTTGTTTTCTGTGAGTATGGTTTCAGTGTGTTTGCCTTCTGATGCCCTCTTGCAACACCTACCGTCTTACTTGGGTTTCTCTTACCTTGGGCGTGGGGTATCTCTTCACGGCTGCTCCAGCAAAGTGCAGCCATTGCTCCTTACCTTGGTCGAGGGGTATCTCCTCACCACCACCCTTCCTGACCTTCAACGTGGGATAGCTCCTCTAGGCCCTCCTGCACCGGCCCCGGAGGGTTAAGGCGCCACTTCAGGGTTAAGGGCACACAAAGACTGAACATGAGGGGATGGAATAAGATATTTCACACAAACAGAAATAACAAGAAAAAGGAGTGGCAATACTCATATCAGACAAAACAGACTTTAAAACAGAAGCCAAGGAGAACAAGATAGTGGGGGAATAAGTGGATGTGGAGTACATCTCTCTCCACAGATACATCAGGAATACACCTTCAGACACAGAAGTGCATGCAGAACACCAGCTGAGAGCAGACAGGAGTACCTGACCAGCAGAAAAGAATATATAGACCCACACAAAACTCGGTAGGATGAAGGAACTAGGGGGGGGGAAAGGGAGTATTAGTAGGACTGGACCTGCTCTTGGTGGGTGGGGAAACTGAAGCAGAGGTCTGATCCTCACATCAGAGAAATTGTCTAAGGAGGAGAAACATTAAAGGCTCAGAGTGAAACAGCTGATCTGGGACAGCCTAAATGGAATGGGAATGAGACAGTCTTTGCTGCAGCCATACACAACCCCATAAGGATGTAGATCCCCTGGAAGGTTCAGTGGCTGGGAGCTGGAGTTTAGGGATTATGGAGCAACCCCAGGGCGAGGACTGCTGTTGACTGCAGAGAGACAGAGAGAGGGGATGTGAGGGAGCAGAGTGTGGTGGGAAATGCCTCTGGAGGAAAGCCAGGCAGCCATGGAAGCAAGGCGATACTGTTGAGTCATGTGTAGGGGGTGGAGCCACCAACATAGCCTCCCTCCTGCCACATGCCAGAATTGGTAGCTGAACAATAGAGAGGGGGCCCATCAAACACCTGACACAGTGAACTACAGAGTAGAACCCCAGCTGGGGGAGCCACACTATGTGCCTGATGCATCGAACAACAGAGAAGGACCCCAGGCAAGTGAGCCCCCTAAGTGCCCAAATGGGCAGAGCTACAGAGAGAGACTGGCCAAAGAGGCCTTCTGATCACCAACTACAAGAGGCTTGTAAAAAAGACTCTGACAGGGCCATAACTCCTGGGGCGGAGGCAGTCCATGTCCCTGCATACTTGGTGCCACTAGGGTCCCTGCAAGCAAGCAGCTGCTTCACCTTCACGCCCAACTCTCACTGGGGAAGAGATGCCCACAGCAAAAATTGTCTTGCGTCTATGCATGCAGGGTCACTTCGGTTGTGTCTGACTCTTTGTGACCCTGTAGACTGTGTCCTGCCAGGCTTCTGTGTCAGGGAGGGGGCTTCTCCAGGCAAGAAGACTGGAGCATATTGCGCATTACTGGTTGTCATACCTTTCTAGAGCATTGTATTTCCTGCTGCCCTAGCTACCAACTCACTTGAGTACCTGGTGCTGCCATCCCTGTGACCCAAGCAGCTGCACCACATTCTTCACCTGGCCCCCACAGGGGCAAACACAAGTCCTCTAAGATAGACTCAGGGGCAAACCCCAGTGGACAACCCACAGCAGAGGTGGAAATAAAACCAGAACTGAAACCCAGGGGCAGTGTGGTTAAGGAAGAAGACCCAAAACCTTCCCACCAGCTGTACAAGCTCCAGATTAAATCCACAGAATCAACTAGGAAGATTCTGTGTCTATAGAATATTGGACATTGGGGGCAAAAACACACTGGAGTAGGACCAGATTAGAATGTAAGCTGCCCCACAACAGGTTCAGAGATCAGCACAGTGAAGAGGGCATACTAGGGAGGTGAGGTGCACTGTGATTCCCAGTGAGGGAAAGGACTCTGATAGCAGTGACTCAAGAAAATCATTTATTATTCTAAAGTTTTGACTTGTTCTGTAGATTATTTTGGATTTTATTCTTTTCCCCCTCTGTTGTAGTTGTCCATTTTACTGGCACTATGAAATCTAATTAGGTTTCTGAGCTTTTCTTTTCTCAGTCTCATTTTTTATTGTTGTTATAAACCTCTGCCTCTATGTTGGGCTTTTGCAGTTCTGGGGAGTTTTCTTTTTTCTTTTAATTTTTAATTTCAGTTCAGTTCAGTCTTTCAGTCTGTCTGACTCTTTGTGACCCCATGAACTGCAGCATGCCAGGCCTCCCTGTCCATCACCAACTCCCAGAGTCCATCCAAACCCATGTCCATTGTGTCAGTGATGAAATCCAAGCATCTCATCCTCTGTCGTCCCCTTCTTTTCCTGCCCTAAATCTTTCCCAGCATCAGGGTCTTTTCAAATGAGTTGACTCTGCATCAGGTGGTCAAATTGTTGGAGTTTCAGTTTCAACATCAGTCCTTCCAATGAACACCCAGGACTGATCTTCTTTAGCATGGACTGGCTGGATCTCCTTGCAGTCCAAGGGACTCTCAAGAGTCTTCTCCAATACCACAGTTAAAAAGCATCAGTTCTTCAGCGCTCACCTTTCTTTATAGTCCAGCTCTCACATCCATACATGACTACTGGAAAAACCATAGCTTGACTAGACAGACCTTTGTTGGCAAAGCAATGTCTCTGCTTTTTAATATGCTATCTAGGTTGGTCATAACTTTCCTTTCAAGGACCAAGTGTCTTTTAATTTCATGGCTGCAATCATCATCAGCAGTGATTTTGGAGCCCAAGAAAATAAAGTCAGCCACTGTTTCCACTATTTCCCCATCTATTTCCCATGAAGTGATGGGACTGGATGCCATGATCTTAGTTCTGAATGTTGAGCTTTAAGCCAACATTTTCACTCTCCTCTTTCACTTTTATCAAGATGCTCTTTAGGTCTTCTTCACTTTCTGCCTTAAGGGTGGTGTCATCTGAATATCTGAGGTTATTGATATTTTTCCCAGCAATCTTGATTCCAGATTGTGCTTCATCCAGCCCAGCATTTGTCATGATACATTCTGCATGTAAGTTAAATAATCAGGGTGACAATATACAGCCCTGACATACTCCTTTTCCTATTTGGAACCAGTCTGTTGTTCCATGTCCAGTTCTAACTGCTGCTTCTTGACCTGCATATAGGTTTCTCAAAAGGCAGGTCAGGTGGTCTGACATTCCCATCTCTTTCAGAATTTTCCAGTTTATTGGGATCCACACAGTCAAAGGCTTTGTCATAGTCAAAAAAGCAGAAATAGATTTTTTTTTTTTCTGGAACTCTCTTGCTTTTTTGATGATCCAGCAGATGTTGGCAATTTGATTTCTGGTTCCTCTTCCTTTTCTAAAATCAACTTGAAATTCTGGAAGTTCATGGTTCACATATTGCTGAAGCCTGGCTTGGAGAATTTTGAGCATTACTTTATTAGTGTGTGAGATGCGTGCAATTGTGTGGTAGTCTGAGCATTCTTTGGCATTGCCTTTCTTTGGGATTGGAATGAAAACTGACCTTTTCCAGTCCTGTGGCCACTGCTGAGTTTTCCAAATCTGCTGACATATTGAGTGCAACACTTTCACAGCATCATCTTCTAGGATTTGAAATAGCTCCACTGGAATTCCATCATCTCCACTAGCTTTGATCGTAGTGATGCTTCCTAAGGTCCATGTGACTTCACATTTCAGGATGTTCAGCTCTAGGTGAGTGTGAGTGATCACACCATTGTGATTATCTGGGTCATGAAGATCTTTTTTGTACTGTTCTGTGTATTCTTGCCACCTCTTCTTAATATCTTCTGCTTCTGTTAGGTCCATACCATTTCTGCCCTTTATTGAGCCCATCTTTGCATGAAATGTTCCACTGGTATCTGTAACTTTCTTGAAGAGAACGCTAGTCTTTCCCATTCTATTGTTTTCCTCTATTTCTTTGCATTGATCACTGAGGTAAGCTTTCTTATCTCTCCTTGATATTCTTTGGAACTCTGCATTCAGAGGTTTATATCTTTCCTTTTCTCCTTTGCTTTTCACTTCTCCTTTTCACAGCTATTTGTAAGCCCTCCTCAGACAGACATTTTGCTTTTTTGCATTTCTTTTTCTTGGGGATCATCTTGCTCACTGTCCCCATTAAACCTATTACTATTTTTTCTACATTTATTCTTTTGTTTTCTTTTCCTTCTGTTCTTTTCCGTTTGCAGTTAATCTTTAACTTATATAAATCTTTATCTACCTCTATTTAACTTCGCATATCTATTCTTTATTTCCTTTACTCTCAACATATTTGTTAGTTTGTTTTCATTGTTTTATTCTCCACTTGGCACCTTGCTTTAGTTTTGTTTTCCATTTTGTGCTTTAGTTAGTTTTGTTCTTAACTGGTAGACATAATTTTTGGTTTCCTTTGTTCTCTGGGTCAATTTATTGTACTTTATTTTTGTTAGACTGTTTTGACTTTGCTCATGGAATTATATATTCCTTTATTTTAAATATCATTTGCCTGATTTTGTAACTGCCATTTCTCTGGGATTCATCCTTGTTTTCCCATTTTTAGATATTTGTCTTAATCTCACTTAATGACATTAAGAAAAACACTTGTGGAATCTTCATTCCTGACCAGAGATCAAGCCCTGAGCCTTTGGAGTGGCAGCACAAACTCCAAGACCCCAGACTACCAGAGAACTAGCCTTAGGGAGTATGAAAGAGTGAAAACTCACACAAAGGAAACCACTTGAATATAAGACCCAGTATCACCCATCAAAAGTAGCACCCTGTGCGGGCCACCTCAAGTAAACAACAAAAAAAGCAAAAATACACACCAAATCATCAGCATACAGGATTACCACCTCACTCAGCCTTGCCCATCAGAGAAAAAACAAACACACAAACCAAAAAACTCAGGACAAATCTTACCCTATACAAAGCTTACACAAACCACTTGACCAAACTTAGGAGGGCAGAAATGAAAAGGAAGAAAGAACTCAAACGTGAAGCCTGGGAAAAGGAGACCTCAAACACAATAAATTAAAAAAAAATAATGAAAAGGCAGAGAAACACTGCACAAATGAAGGAACAAACTAGAAACACAGAAGTCCAAATAAATGAAGAAGTAGTAGTCGAAATACCTGAAAAAGAATTCAGAATGATGACAGTAACGATGATCAAAAACCTCAAAAACAAAATGTAGAAATGCAGGAATCAACTAACAAAGACCTAAAAGAATTAAAGAATGATCATACAGAGACAAACAACACAATTACTGAAATTAAAAATACTCTAGAAGGAATCAATAGCAGAATTTGAAGCAGAAAAACTAATCAGTGAACTGGAATATAAAAATGTGGAAATAACTTCTGAAGAGCAGAATAAAGTAAAAAAGAATTAAAAGAACTGAGGATAGTCTCAGAGGCCTTTGGGACCATATCAAATGCACCAACATTTGAATTTGTTGCTTTTAATATTTGTTCTTTGTATTTGATCTTTGTTAATTTTATTAATATGTGTCTTGACACCACCCTTATGGCAGAAAGTGAAGAGAAACTAAAAATCCTCTTGATGAAAGTGAAAGTGTAGAGTGAAAAAGTTGGCTTAATGCTCAACATTTAAAAAACGAAGATCATGGCATCTGGTCCCATCACTTCATGGCAAATAGATGGAGAAACAGTGGAAACAGTGTCAGACTTTATTTTTTCGGGCTTACAAATCACTGCAGATGTTGACTGCAGCCATGAAATTAAAAGATGCTTACTCCTTGGAAGGAAAGTTCTGACCAACCTAGATAGCATATTGAAAAGCAGAGACATTACTTTGCCAACAAAGGTCCATCTAGTCAAGGCTATGGTTTTTCCTGTGGTCATGTATGGGTGTGAGAGTTGGACTGTGAAGAAGGCTGAGCACTGAAGAATTGGTGCTTCTGAACTGTGGTGTTGGAGAAGACTCTCAAGAGTCCCTTGGACTGCAAGGAAATCCAACCAGTTCATTCTGAAGGAGATCAGCCCTGGGATTTCTTTGGAAGGAATGATGCTAAAGCTGAAACTCCAGTACTTTGGCCACCTCATGCGAAGAGTTGACTCACTGGAAAAGACTCTGATGCTGGGAGCGATTGGGAGCAGGAGGAGAAGGGGACGACAGAGGATGAGATGGCTGGATGGCATCACTGACTCGATAGACGTGAGTCTGAGTGAACTCCAGGAGTTGGTGATAGACAGGGAGGCCTGGCGTGCTGTGATTCATGGGGTCGCAAAGAGTCGGAAACAACTGAGCGACTGAACTGAACTGGGATGTTTTGCCTTGGGTTTATCCCGTTTGAGACTCTCTGGGTTTCTTGGATTTGGTTGACTATTTCCTTCCCCATTTTAGGGAAGTTTTCAACTATTATCTCCTCAAGTATTTTCTCATTGTCTTTTTTTCTGTCTTTTTCTTCTGGGACTCCTATGATTTGAATGTTAGGACATTTAACGTTGTCCCAGAGGTCTCTGCAGTTGTCTTCATTTCTTTTAATTTTTTTTCCCCCTCTCTGCTTCATTTATTTCTACCATTCTATCTTCTACCTCACTTATCCTATTTTCTGCCTCCGTTATTCTACTGTTGATTCCCTCCAGAGTGTTTTTGATCTCATTTATTGCTTTATTCATTATTGATTGACACTTTTTTATTTCTTCTAGGTCCTTGTAAAACATGTCTTGCATCTTCTCAATCCTGTCTCTAGGCTATTTATCTGTAACTCTATTTTGTTTTCAAGATTTTGTATCATTTTCACTATTATTATTTGGAATTCTTTATTAGGCAGATTCCCTATCTCTTCCTCTTTTGTTTGGTTTGGTGGGCATTTGTCCTGTTCCTTTCAGTTCAGATCAGTCGCTCAGTCATGTCCGACTCTTTGCGACCCCATGAATTGAAGCATGCCAGGCCTCCCTGTCCATCGCCAACTCCCAGAGTTCACTCAGACTCACATCCATCGAGTCAGTGATGCCATCCAGCCATCTCATCCTCTGTCGTCCCCTTCTCCTCCTGCCCCCAATCCCTCCCAGCATCAGAGTCTTTTCCAATGACTCAACTCTTCACATGAAGTGGCCAAAGTACTGGAGTTTCAGCTTTAGCATCATTCCTTCCAAAGAAATCCCAGGTCTGATCTTCAGAATGGACTGATTGGATTTCCTCGCAGTCCAAAGGACTCTCAAGAGTCTTCTCCAACACCACAGTTCAAAAGCATCAATTCTTCGGTGCTCAGCCTTCTTCACAGTCCAACTTTCACATCCATACATGACCACAGGAAAAACCATAGCCTTGACTAGACGGACCTTTGTTGGCAAAGTAATGTCTCTGCTTTTGAATATGCTATCTAGGTTGGACATAACTTTCCTTCCAAGCCTGCTGAGTATTTCTCTGCCTTTTCATCTTTTTTATATTGCTGTGTTTGGGGTGGTCTTTCCGTATTCTGGCAGTTTGTGGTTCCTCTTTATTGTGGAGTTTCCTTCCTGTGGGTGGGTTTGAATGGGTGGCTTGTCAAGGTTTCCTGGTTAGGGAAGCTTGTGTCATTCTTTTGGGTGGAGCTGGATTTCTTCTCTCTGGAGTGCAATGAAGTGTCCAGTAGCGAGTTATGAGATGTCAGTGGGTTTGGTGTGACTTTGGGCAGCCTGTATATTGAAGCTCAGGACTATGTTCCTGTGTTTCTGGAGCATTTGCATGGTGTGTTTTGCTCTGGAACTTTTTGGCTCTTGGATGGTGCTTGGTTTCAGTGTAGGTATGGAGGCATTTGATGAGCTCTTATCGATTAATGTTCTCTGGAGTCAGGAGTTGTCTTGTGTTCTCAAGGTTTTGACTTAAGCCTCCTGCCTCTGGTTTTCAGTCTTATTCTAACAGTAGCCTCAAGACTTCTCCATCCCTTTATGGGAGGGGGTGCCTGCTGGGCTTGAATTCAGGAGGAAATACAATAACTTCCTCTTTTGCCTGGTAGGCAATTTCTCGTCCCACAGCAGTGTTGTCAAACCAAGTTATTATTATCATTCTTTGTGCCACTGTCACTTACTCCACCATGTCAGTGAGACAGCCTTCACAACAGTGGAAATATTTTTTTTTAAAACACAACTGGATACTGACTAAAATAACCTTATAGGAGCTCTAAACATTATTCAAACATTTGTAGTAACCAAGTGAAATTCCAATCAAGAAAAAGCCACATTCAAAATAGTAAGAATTTTTGTGACAGTTTTACTTGACCTTGTCCACTCCCTACCTGGAAGTGGTCCTAAATACCTTTACCAGAACTGGAGAATGCAGAGTAGACCGGCTTTTGAAAATTTCTACCCTGTTTGTGGGCTGCCTAAAAGATTGGTTTCTGTGTAACCTAACTCAAATCTCAGGATTGGAAAAGATAGAGGAGCTGAAACCAGCTGAAAATGTCAGCGGATGCATGCATGGATAAACAAAATGTTATATACACATACAAGGGAATATTGCTCAGCCTTGAGAAGGAAGGAAATTCTGACATATTCTACATCATGGAATAAGCCAGTTACAAAAAGACAAATGAAGTATTATTTAAGTTATATGAGGTAGAGCAGTCAAATTCAGAGACAGAGAATAAAATGGTAGTTTCCAGGGGGTGGAAGGAGAAGAAAATGGGGAGTTATTGTTTAACAGGTAGAGAGTTTTCAGTCTAGGGTGATGAGAAAACTTCTGGAAATGGATTGTGGTGATGGTTACACAACAATGTGAATATATTTAATGCTACTAAACTATACATTTAAAATGATTTTGAAATGATAAACAAACAAATTCCTTGATTGATTCTGAAACATCCAGATGTTTAGAAATCACTGCTGTAAAGTTACGCCTCTAAAGTCCCCTCCCCTCAGAAACTTAAGTGCAAAGTGGACGATCCTGAAGAGTGGCAGAATAAGGTTAGTAGGGAAATGTGAAAGACCTTTTGCCACCAAACACTCAAATGAATGCCTTCCGCTTAGAGCCATCTGGTGCACTAAAAGTCACGGGTGAGAAGGCCATCTTAGCTGGAATGCAAGTGACATTTCGTATATTGCAGCACTAGTCAGATCTGACAGATGTCATCCTGGGTTTCCCAAAGAAAGCTATTTGCTACTTCCAACTCTATAGATCCTGGTTCTGCCCTGAGGCATTCTCTGAAAAGGTAGTGTATGGCTTGTATCCAAAATTGTTTACTAAGCACTTTGAAAGCCAAGTGGTGATTTCTCTGCCAATTGCAAAGTATTTTCAATAAAGTTAAATACCCTCCTTTTCAAATCACTGTTAACTTACATAAACTTCTACATAAGATTTTTACAAAATTTACATGAAATAGATTGACAAAAACCTGATACAAGATAAAACAATGTGAAGACAAAATTAGTCTTTTTCTAATCACTGCCTAGAGCATTCTAATTTAAGTAATTCATTAACGAATTTACCTTTGCACCAAGAGCTATTCCTAGGCAAAACTGTGAAGTAGTCATACATGCAATTTTATTTCTTCCCCCTCTCATTTTCTTCATTCCTCCTTTTGAGTCTCCC